>NW_012119154.1:7613220-7654402 GCF_000951035.1 Colobus angolensis palliatus | reverse complement strand
GTGCTTCTGTAAGAGCTAATTGAGCAAATCACCAGTGAATTGTATACAATCAAATATTATTGATTTCTAATTAGCCATGTGGCAACAATAGTCTCTTCAATTGTATCTGGAAAAAAAAACTAGAAAATATAATTGTTTCCTCATTGAAAATATACAATACAGGAAAGACACTACAGAGAACGACTGTTTTCAAGGCTTGTATAAAATCCTGGATGATCAAATAATTTATGTGTGGCTCAGTTTCTGAGTTGAGGTTATTGGTACAGTAACAATTTCTGAGGAAAAGCAATTCCTTAATTTTAGAATGTCTTATACTGGAATTCCCAAAATAGTGTTTTATAATATACTCCAAGAAAAAAATATTTGAGGACAAATACATCTGTTAAATTTTGTCTATAGAGTCCCTTGCAAGTCTACACATCTTCTTTAACATAATAAATGGTATTGGAAGTCCTAAAGAAGCCAAGTTCACATCTGTGCTTGGCTGATCCATGAAGACACTAATTTGTGCCAGGTTCTGTTAGCTATAAGGTACTTCCATTTAAATGATGATATTCTTCCTCTTTTTCCACCCCACTCTTCCCTTTCTCAAATGTGAGTTGGGTTTTTTTTTTTTCCTGTGGTTCAGATTCTTAATAATTCCAAAATTTAGTTTCATCTGTAATTTGTCCTGGGCCACCCTGGAAGAAGAATTAATGAAGGTTGGTTGGGAGACTGAAAATAGACAAGGACCAAATTATATGAAAGAGCCTAACCTCATGGAGAAGGAGGCATTGGTAATGACTATTGTAAGAACTGCTGACAGTAATAGGGAGAACTACTGAAAGCAGATGTCTCTGCCCATTTATCTAAAAGAGCAATAGCAACAAGAAAAATTAAAGTCTAGCTTCTGACAGAGGGGTGGGAAGCTAGAGCATGACAAGGTAAAGTCCAGAAACTTTGTTGGATCACAGAAGCATATGGAGTTCTGGTAAATCAACAGTAACAAGAATGACAACTTAAAAAATGACTGAAATTAAATTCCCTGCCAGTTTTAGCAGGTGAAAGCCAAGGCAAACTTAATTTGATCTGGGATGGATAAGACTCAAGGCAGACATGATATCAATGACCTTCACTGTGCATTTCATCTGAGAAGATATTTCGTGTTTTGCTGTGTTTCCTTTCTTGCTTTGTTGCATTTTCTTCCCCATTCTGAGGCTCCTCTCATTCTTTTTAATTTATGTCATAGGTATTTGGTACGAATGTTTGTCTATGCATGTGTCTTTGAAAACCATACAGTGTTGTTCCAAATATGAGTGTGTATGTTATAATTTCATGTATATGTTTTTCCACTATAAATCTTGTTCATATTAGTACTGTTTACTCAAAAATATGCTTTTAGAATTCATTCTTATTATTATGTACACCTATAATTTGTTTTTGACTGCTGCAGAGTATTCCATAAATTCATGTACCATAATTTATATTTCCATTGCCTTAGGCAGATGCCACGTCCCTGCCCACCAATATACAAAACAAGGTATATTATTTGTAATATATATTACAAATAATGTAATGAGGAAAATCTTTATGCCTGTCCCTAAAGGGGACAAAATCAACATGTTTGATTTTTTGTGGAGTAAAATCTCAGGTGACAGGTCAAACAAACACTTGCAATGTCACTAAGGGACTAACATCAGAAGTCAACCAAAAGTTCCTATTTCCCACGACCTTATAAATATTTGCAGTACCTGAGGTTTAATATTTATAATCTGATGTTTAATTATTTCATTACTGTTCCTTTGATTAATATTGAAAGAGAGAATGCCTTTACTTGCCATTCAGAGTTCCACCTCTCTAACTTGTCTAGCACCTTCTGTGGGCGGGGTTGTTGAGGTGAGGGGATTAAGGTGAGGATGTCAGTCTGCGTGTATTCCCCTTTTCTCATCACAGTCTTAATATTTTCCTGAATATTCTATGTATTAACCAATTGTTCCTGTGTGTTTTCTGTGTTGGATTTCTTTAAGAACTCATTCTCCACTCTAATTATCTAATTATCCTACAGATAATTCCTAACATTTTTATTCTATTAGCGCTGTCACTTTAGCCCCATGTTTCTATTGTGTAAGGTAGGAAGGAAAGTATACTTGTATTAGTATAGTTGTCATTTTAGCCCCATGTTTCTATTGTGTAAGGTAGGAAGGAAAGTATACTTGTATTAGTATAGTTACTCAGTTTTCTTAACATCTCTATTCAATCATCTATTGTTCATGTTCACCCACAGTTTGTGCAGTGAACTCTCATATCTTCGTTTCACTGTAAGCATATTTTAGGGGTTCTCTGTTTTTTCCCATTGGTCTATTTTTTGTTACTACATTACTACCATGCATTTTAAGTATTTTGGCCTATAGAATGCCTTTAATGTTGAAATAAGGAGTGACATCTTCATGTTTTACTACTCCTTGAATATTTGATACAAAAATTTTTTGTCATGTCTATGAGATATGGGGCCTTTGTGTGTGTATGTGAGGAAAAGATTGTAATTTTTAATATTTAATATTCTATTGAAATTATCTATCATCTGTGTGAACATTTTATATTTTTTATTTATATTTTAAAACATTAGCATATAGGTATTGATAGTGATATTTTACTATTTTTCAAATACTTGCATTTTACTCTTTTCATTCTTTCTTCTTTTTTGTTTGCTCAGTCTTTTCAGAGATGTGTACATCTTCTGATATTTTTAAAGAACCAGCATATGGCACTGACTTGTTTTCTTTAACACTCAAGGGTATTCCTTTTTGTCCCTTAAAAATGTTGCTATTAAAATCTATTTAGTTCATATTAAAACTGCTAAGCCAAATTTTAGTTATATTTTTCTGACACAATTTTTTCTTATTTTAACTTTTCTGTACTATTATTTTAAATATATGTCTGTGGATCTGATTTTATTGGATCCTTTTACATCCATCTTTTGATTAGTGAGTTAATCCCATTTACATCTATAATAACTGATTGACTTGAATCTATTTTAGACATTTTATTTAGTTTTGGATTTGCTCATAATAACTTTTATGGTTCACTTTTTCTCCTGTTTTTCCTTCCATTGTCTGGGTTGAATTCATTCTTGTGATTTAGATCCATACTTCATACCTTTATACATACTTATATACATTTTATACATACTTATATACATTTATCAAGACTCTCAATTCTTATTTCTTTTTCCAACATAGAATTTGAAATTCAAAATGATTATTTGCAAATTTCCTCATATCATACCCACTAGGACATCTTATTTATACCCTGGCATAAACTGTAAAGTTATTCCCAGACAGAACGGAAGGTAAACAGTCAGGAACACTGGCTACAACAGGCCCTGCCCCCTCTGTTGTCAGGCAGAAAATATGAGTATCTCAGGCACATGCCAACCATTCAGGCATACCAATGGGCCACTCACTATTTTAAATTTTCTCACTTCTACAGGAAATATTTAAAGACCCTATGTTCTTTTTGCTTCATGAATCTCTGTTCTTCCTAATATATCACTAAAAACGTATGCCTAGTAAAGGTTTATTTATTAGCTGAATTTTCTCCTTGGGTATTTGATTCCCATCAAAACAACAGCTGTGTAAAGCTAATAGCTAGACCATCAGTTTCTCCTATGGAAGTCATGAAAGTTAGATTTTTAGCATAGGGATTCGGGATAATTCAGAGGGTTACAATGTAAGACGTGATTTCAGGTACACAGTATGAGACCAATTAATTTATCATGCAATCCACCCACTTGTATTCCTTTTAGCACCTTGAAAGACCATAAACATGAGAGTGTCTAATAAACATTTATTGAAAAAGTAATTTCCCCTTGACTATTCATGTCAAACCCATCCTTTAGAAAAGATCAAATAAATTGAATCTCTTTCTAGTGTGATATGTCAACTTTGAGACTCTTTGCCTTCACCACTATCCAAAGAGGCAAATTGTGTTTTTTTAAAAATTGTCATTCCTTTACTATTAAAAAAGAAAACACTGCCATTGATGTGACAAATGAAAAATAATGATTACTCAGCTCCTTTCTTCCTTTGGTTGTTCTAGCTATTATAGTCAATGACCTTCAGTGGATCACACTTCACCAAAGTCAGTGTCTTTAATTTAACTTAGGGACTGGGCACAGTGGCTCATGTCTGTAATCCCAGCATTTTGGGAGGCTGAGTCGGGCAGATCACTTGAGGTCAGGAATTTACCAGTCTGGCCAACATGTTGAAATCCCATCTGTACTAACAATACAAAAAATTAGCGGTGGTGAGCGTTTGTAGCCCCAGCTACTTGAGAGACTGAGGCAGGAGAATCACTTGAACCTTGGAGGCAGAAGTTGCAGTGAGCTGAGATCACACCACTGCATTCCAGCCTGGATAACAGAGTGAGACTCCACCTCAACAAAAATAAAAATAAATATATAACTTATGTTATATTTTCCTTTCATTAAAAAAAAATTTCTACTTCTGGAGCTACTCCAGATGAAACTGGAGATAATATATATATATATAATCTCATCTCCCTTTTCTGTCAAAGAAGATGCTTAACAGAAAAATTACACTCAATGTGGAATAACACAAATAAAGAATTCCAGATGTCTATTCACAGATCATGCGTGGACTTACGTGTAAGTGCTAAACTATGTGTATAAGTGTATTCATTCTCACAGAAAGACACATCACATGCTGTTAATGCATATTGTTAAGTGAAAAAGTCAGTTTTCAAAAAAAGGATAGAAAGTCTTACCACATTTTGATTGTGAGTATATAGTTGTGAAAAGATTTAATCATAACAAAACAAAGTTGAACTAAATGGAATGCATTAGTCTGTTCTCACACTGCTGATAAAGACATACCCAAGACTGGGTAATTTATAAAGAAAAGGAGGTTTAATGGACTCACAGTTCCATATGGTTGGGGAGGCCTCATAATCATGATGGAAGGTGAAGGAGGAGTAAAGGCACATCTTACATGGTGGCAGACAAGAGAGCTTGTGCAGGGGAACTCCCATCTATAAATCCATCAGATCTCCTGAGACTTAGTCACTACCACAGGAACAGTGTGAGGGAAACATCCCAGCCCCCATAATTCATTTATCTCCACCTGGCCCCACCCTTGACATGTGAGGATTATTACATTTCAAGGTAAGATTTGGGTGGGGACACAGCCAGACCATTTAATGGGAACATGTGTGATTTTAATTATCTTTTCTCTTTTAAGCAATTTCAAAATTTTCTACATGATTAATATGTATAATAGTGCATCAGTTACCTATTGCTGTGTAACAACCATCCCCAAACTTAGTTACCTAAAACAATAATTGTATTTCTCACAATTCTATGTGTCAGCTGGGCAATTCTGGTTATCTAGGTAGGCTTAGATGATCTTGACTGGAATCATCAATTGTACACTGTCTGCTGACAGATTGATGGAGCCTACCTGGTCTAAGACAGCTTTGTGCACATGCTGGATGGTTGGATGGGCACCAAGTACACCTGGTCAACACATCTCTCATTGTGCAGCAGGTGGCCCAGGCTTTTTTCACATGGCAGATGGAGAGTTTTGAGAGAGAGTAAAAATTGTGTCAAAATTGGTACAAACTTACTTCCCCCACATTCTATTGGTCAAAGCAAATCACAATCAGCCCAAACTCAAGAGATAGAGAGATAGACTCTATCTCTTTATAAGAGGAATCTTAGTCACATTTCAAAGGATTATGCATATAAGTCACTTTTGCAAATAATTGGCCACATTCACCTAAATTTATACAAATTGACAATGATAAAAATAGTAAAACAAGCCGTGTTTCTTGCATCTCAACCCCCTAATGACCTGTAGAAAACAGCTGCTGTGCCATGTTGCAGGTCCATAAGTATTCTCTAATGATGAGGTGAAAATGAGGGTGAACACTAATAATACCCTTCCCTTGCCAGGATGCTCATCCTACTCTCATATACAGCAAATTCAGACAATATTTGTGTGGTTTTGACATGAAAATTTTAGATTAAATATAACAGATGTTTCTCTATCTGTTAAAGACATTACTATCAACTAAGACATTCAGGGATTCAAAAGTCTAGATTCATTCTCTCCCTTGACCCATTGTCCTGTTATTAATCCCATAGTTACTACATTTGTAATTACTCTAATACCCGTACTCTCATTTTTCTCCTGATTGACATTACTTTGGCAGTAGACCTTTATCACTTCTCCTACTGACGTATTGAAAAAACCTCTTGGCTTGCCTCTTCGAGTCCAATGTAACCAAATCTAATCTATCACATTTTTCTCTGCCTTATTTATTTTCCCATGGCACACTCTGATCATATTATTGGTCTACTTGTAACTTTTAATTGCTCCCTAGGTAGTACTGAATGCAGTTCAAATTCCTCAACATTGGTGTACAATTCTTTTAGAGCTTTGTTGAAAAGCTGAACAAATTACATAAATTTTATTAATCTCAGTTATCTCCTCTATAAAGTGCAGTTATAATATTACCTACCCACTTATGTTTCTCTCAAGACTAAATAGGGTAATACATATAAAATATAGCATCTGAGGTTTATAATGTGCTCTTTATAAATGCCATGTATTATTTTTGTTTATACACTTTTTACTCCAGCCCCAATGCATATTTTGAATATGTTTTTCTACATATGTCAATGATCATAGAGCCTGTCTCTCTGAAATGTCATCCTCCCACCTCTTTTTGTCAATCAAGATGGTAGCTATTTTATTTCATGTTTTACAGTTAATGCAAGTGTGATTTATTCTCCTTGTGGTTGTGTAATACATACACCTTTCTTAGAACTCTTATTACTGTGAATGGTATTTAAAAACTCTGTTAAACTGCTATGTAACTAAGGATAGATTAATCAGCTGGAATAAACTAACTGAAAGAAACCTACAATTCATTAGCCTTTTCCTTTAGCATGGACTCACTTGTATAGAGAAGTTTGATATGCCTGTGTAGCCCTAGCTTTTTTTTCAAGCAAGGATGAGATGAGATGATTCATCCTCCTGGAAAGCAATGATCCCCACCTCTGCTGGGTTCCTGAGTGTGGCCACAGTCTTATTTTACAGTCTTTCTAACTATATCAACCTGTTTATTCCTGTGAGCTTACCACATATTACCAGTGATTGATCAAGAATATATATCCTACGTCATATGTTAGTTGTTTTGGTTTTTTTGTTTGTTTGTTTTTTTCTTGAGACAGAGTCTTGCTCTGTCTCCCAGGCTGGAGTGCAGTGGTGTGATCTCAGCTCACTGTAACTTCCACCTTCCTGGTTCAAGCAATTCTCTCACCTCAACCTCTTGAGTAGCTGGGACTACAGGCCAGTGCCACCACTCCAAGCTAATTTTTGTACTTTTAGTAGAGACGGGGTTTCACCATGTTAGTCATGCTGGTCTCGAACTCTTGGCCTCAATGATTCGCCCACTTTGGCCTCCCAAAGTGCTGGGATTATAGGCATAAGCCACCACAACCAGCCTATTTTTTATTTATTTAGGAAACTTCGTACTGGTTTCCATAGGGCTACAAAAATCTACATTCTTACCAGCAGTATACTAGGTTTCCTTTTTCTTCAACTCTTCATCAATATTTGTTGTCTCTTGTCTTTCTGATAATGGCCATCCTGAAAGCTGTGTGGTGCTATCTCAGTAGTTTTAATTTGCATCTCCCTGATAATAACTGATGTTGAGCATCTTTGTATATACCTGTTGATCTGTTTTTTATGTCTTCATTATAAACTTCAAATATGCACAATAAAATGTTTATTTATTTTAAATTTTATTTCAATAGTTTTCAGAGTTACAAGTGTTTTTTGTTGTTGTTGCATGAATGAATTACATAGTGGTGAATTCTGAAATTTTAGTGTACCCATCACCTGAATAGTGCATATTGTACCTAATATGTAGTCTAGCCTTCCTCCTACCCTCCCACTTCTAGGTCTCTAAAGTCTATTATATCACTCTGTATGCCTTTGCGTACTCACAACTTAGCTCCCACTTGTGAGGGAGAACATACAGTTTTTTGGTTTTCCACTCCTGTGTTATTTCGCTTAGAATAATGGCTTCCACCTCCATCCAAGTTGCTGCAAAAGACATTGTTTCATTTCTTTTGTGGCTGAGTAGTATTCCATGGTGTATTTATACAAAATTGTATTTATCCACCCATTAGACAATGGGCACTTAGGTTGGTTTCACATCTTTAAAATCGTAAATTGTGCTACTATTAACACACATGTGCAGGTGTCTTTTTCACATAATAACTTATTTTCCTTTAGGGAGATACCCAGTAGTGGAGTTGCTGGATTGAGTGGCAAATCTACTTTTAGTTCTTTAAGGATTCTCTATCCTGTTTTTCATAGAGGTTGTACTAGTTGACATTCCCACCACACCAGCAATGTATAAGCATCCCCTTTTCCCCACACCCATGCCGACATCTATTGTTTTTTGACTTTTTAAAAATGGCCACTCTTGCAGGAGGAAGAGAAGGTTTTAATCTGCATTTCCGGGATTAGTGATGCTGAGCATTTCTTCATATGTTTCTTGGCCATTTGCATATCTTATTTTGATAAATGTCTATTCATGTCCTTTCCCCACTCTTTGATGGGACGATTTGGTTTTTTTCTTGCTGATTTCTTTAAGTTCCTTACAGATTATGGACACTAGTCCTTTGTCAGGTGCATAGTCTGAAAATGTTTTCTCCCATGCTATGGGTTTTCTGTTTACTTTATTATTTATTTTGCTGTGTAGAAGCTTTCGAGTATAATTAGGTCCCATTTGTTTATTTTTGTTTCTGTTACACTTGCTTTTGGGGTCTTAGTCATGAATTCTTTGCCTAGGCTGATGTCTAGAAGAGTTTTTCCAACGTTGTGTTCTAGAATTTTTGTGGTTTTAGGTGTTAGATTTAAGTCTTTGATCCATCTTAAGTTGATTTTTGCATAAGGTAAAAGACATGGATCCAGTTTCATTCTTCCATATGTGGCTTGCCGGTTTTCCCAGCACCTTTATTAAACAGAGTGTCTATTCCCCAATTTATATTTTTGGATGCTTTGTTGAAGATCGGTTGGCGGTATGTATTTGGGTTTATTTCTGGGTTCTCTATTCTGTTCCATGGTCTATATGCCTATTTTTATAATATTTTCTAAGCAAAAGAAAATAATAAATGCCCTGTAGAACCAGAGAAAGTGACTGAAAAAATTACCTATCTGATGATGGGTTGACAGGTGCAGCAAACCACCATGACAGACGTATACCTATGTAACAAACCTGCATGTTCTGCCCGTAAATAATAATTTGAATCTACATGAAGAAATAGGGAGAACTGGAAAAGGTAAATATAAAAGGCATAGAAATGTACTTTTTTATTTGTTACTCTTTTTAAAAATCCTATCTGATTTTAACAACAACTGTGAAAGCAATAACTGTAAATCTGTGTTGATGCCCATATAATGTATAAAGATGTATTTGTGTACAACAGTATCACAAAGGAGTAGAGTTGTAGTGGACCTATACAGATTTTGTGTACTATTAAGTTGGTGTTAATCCAAAATAGATTATTTAAACTTAGATATAAATTGTAATCACCATGGAACTAATAATATAATAATGTAAAAATATAGTAAAAGAAATAAGAAAATAAATAAATAAGTTAATTATTAATGATAAAATAAGAAATTACCCATCTGAGTGAGACAGATACCTTGTCTCAGTTGAAAAAAAAATAATATTAACCAAACTATTTATAACTTTATTTCTCAAATCAGAACATTAGTGATTTGTATATTTCCATCTTCCCCAGAGAGGCTGGCATTTCCTTGAGAACAGGAAGTTGTGTTTTTCTCAGATGAATTCTGCAGATAATCTACTACAGGCTTCATATAAAGCAGGTGTTTAAGGAATGATGAAGTGTACGTATTTAAACAGCTCATCATTTACTCTTGGCCCTTCTATGTGACTAGGCAGCTCATGGAAGATTTTTCTACAGTTTTAACTGGGCAGCCCCTTCACAAGCATCACCACAAGACAGTATGTCATGAATATTTGTGAAATTAAAAAGTTATTTAAAAATTAAATTAACCTATTAACCTGCTTCCATAAAACTCTTCAATGGCTTGCACAATGCTTTTAGAATAACTACAAATGATACGGCTGTGTCTGACGTGGCTGACCCTATCTTTCATCATTCTCTATCTTCTCCATTTCAGATACATTATTCTCACTTCTCTTCCTTGAACATATCCAGCTGAATCATGTTTCTTTTATGTCTGCCCTCACTGGAGCTGTCTTCCCTTAACTCCTCATATGGCTTTTTATTCTCATTATTTAGATCTTCTATAAAAAGCCTCTCATCCAGTATTCTCTTCCTAGAGAATCTATTATAATTGTATTTATTCATTGGATTACTTGACAATTATTCACTCCTTAACTCCCATATCCCTCTCAGACACTTCAGAAAGTTAACCTCATAATGACATGAACCATGTTTCCAGGAATCACCATAATGCTCAGCACATAGTAGGTACTAAACAAATATTGTTTGAATGAATAAGTAGATGAATATATAAATGGCCTCTGAAGCCTACATGAATTGATTTTCATATTGATTTGCATAATAACTATGATGCATTTTTTGATTGTCCAAAAGTGAAAATGAGGGAAAAAAACTAGCAACATAATACGGAAATGGAAATGGAAAAACCGTTTCAACAAGAAGGGTGGCCCTTTACACTGACAACACATTGAGCCATCTTTTATGCTCTGTTCAGATTGCAGCTGCTGACATAAACTGCAGGAGTTTTAAACACGTCTCTCTTCACTGCCACTCACAAAGCAAAATCCTCATAAACCATTTCTCTTACTATAAACCATTTCTTAGTGTGTGGTCATTCACAAGATAAGACATGGGTGAAGGCCAAAGGCAGCCCCTTAGAGTAACTAAGAGTCACATTGCACATGTTCCCATATATTTACGTCTTCATTCTTGTGTTTATATTTTGTTCATCCTTCAGATCAAACAACATGAGTAACAAAAATAGAGCATGGTTTCATTCGCATTTAGCTTAAGTAGGTGTATTAATTTTCTGATGCTGCTGTAATGACATACTACAGAATTGGCAGCTCAAAAAACAGAAATGTATTTCTCACAGCTCTGAAGGCTAAAGAGCCAAGATCAAGATGTTGCTAGGTTTGGTTTCTTCTGAGGCCTCTGTCCTGGGCTTGCAGATGGCTGCTTCTCACTGGGTTCTCACGTGGTCTTTTCTCTCTGCAAGCAGATCTCTGGTATCTCCTTGTGTCATAATCTCCTCTTCTAAAAAATAATTAATTAACTGTTACTGTCCATGTTTAAGATGTATAATGTGATGTTTTGCTATCCATACACACAGTGAAATGATTACTCCACTTCAGTAATAGCATCCTTTTACTAGGACACCAGTTATGTCAGATGAGGGCACATCCTAAGTTCTTCACTTTAATTACCTATGTAAGTCTTTGCTATTGTGAACAGTGCTGCAATAAACATATGTGTGCATGTGTCTTTATAGTAGAATGTTTTATAATTTGGGGGTATATACCCAGTAATGGGATTGCTGGATTGCTGGGTCAAATGCTATTTCTGGTTCTAGATCCTTGAAGAATCGCCACACTGTCTTCCACAGTGGTCGAACTAATTTACACTCCCTCCAACAGTGTAAAAGCGTTCCTATTTCTCCACATCCTTTCCAGCACCTGTTGTTTCCAGACTTTTTAATGATCACCATTCTAACTGGTGTGAGATGGTATCTCATTATGGTTTTGATTTGCATTTCTCTAATGACCAGTGATGATGAGCTTTTTTTCATATGTCTGTTGGCCACATAAATGTCTTCTTTTGAGAAGTGTCTGTTTATATTCTTCACCAACTTTTTGATGGAGTTGTTTGGTTTTTTTCTTGTAAATTTGTTTAATTTGTACACCATGGAATGCTATGCAACCATACAAAAGGATGAGTCCTTTGCAGGGACATGGATGAAGCCGGAAACCACCATTCTCAACAAACTAACACAGGAACAGGAAACCAAACACCGCATGTTCTCACTCATAATTAGAAGTTGAACTATGAGAACCCATGGACACAGAGAAGGGAACATCACACACCAGGGCCTATCAGGGGTTGGGGGGCTAGGGGAGTGATAGCATTAGGAGAAATATCAAATGTAGATAATGGGTTGATGGGTACAGCAAACCACCATGGCACATGTATACCTATGTAACAAAGCTGCACATTCTGCACATTTGTCCCAGAACTGAAAGTATAATAAAAAAAAATAATTACCTATTTAATGTTCCTGTCTCCAAATAGAATTACATTATGAGGCACTGAGGATTAGGGCTTTAACACATAAATTTTGGGTAGACACAAGTCAGTCCGTATCAGTGGGAAAAGCATGGAGAACAGTATTGTGATGGTTTTATTACCTACTTGCTATTTTCTGTTGATATCCTATCTTTTACATTGTCCTACACCCCATTCAGCTGATCAAATGGGAGAACTTTCACAAATTTCAAAGGGGTCTTCCCCTTTGAAGATCTCTACAGGATAGGGGATAGGAATGGGATGGCTGTACCTTGAACTTCAAACAGTCGCTCCAGCACAATCATGGCTGAAGTACAATCTTCAATCACCTTCCTTCAACTGACACTCTAATTAAGACTTGTTAGAAAAGTGCTGACTTCTCTGGGTAAAACACTCCACATTCAGGCTGAGAAATGGTCATCCTACATGGCCCTGTGCAATAGACTTATTTGTGAGGCACCCTTGTGTGAATTCAATGAAGACTGTGAAGTGCTACTCCTAATAGACCAGCAGGGAGTGTTGGTTTGTAATCCCAGAGGTTCCTAGGGGACTCAGGCTCTCTGCACCCCACATATGACAAAGCTTTGGCAGGCCCTCAGACACCTCTGCTGGCAGGTGAGTTGGAGCAGCCTCTAGGGACACTATCGCCCAAAGAAGCAAGCTGCTAATGGCAGATTTTTCTGCAGTTTTAACCAGGCAATCTCCCTCACTGGCATCATTACAGAAACAGTGTGTCATGAGTACCAGCAAGGATTTTGTTACTCTGTCAAGAAGTATGAAAGATATTTTTTATTAAAATGTAGTATCATTATGGCTTATAGGCTGTGGTGTAATGTCAATTCAAGGTCAGGTGTACTTTATGAGAAGAAAATGGCTTTTAAATAACTATTCTCTTTGTGTAAAATTATTTAAAACAAGAAAATTAAGTAGTCTTTGTTAAGTGAATCTATGAAATGTGATTAAAGCTAAGATCATATTAGAGGAGGCACTCTTACCTCTGGCCTTGCATGGAAATAAATCATTATTCTGAATGAGTAGGAGCTTGTGCCATGAAAAAGTAAAGGTCTGGAAAGTATACTTTTGTTTCCTAAACTTCAAATTAATCAAGAGAATTTTAGAACAATGCTCTTCAAACTAACGTGATGAAGGTAGTTTTTGTTCATATTATCATTGCTTTGTTTTGTTTTGTCCCCAATCCACCATGGACTGATATTTTAGTAAAATAAAATATAATTAATTATTAGAAAAATTAAATAAAAATAAAGATAAATAAAATGCAAACCCCAGTCAGTTTTATTACTAGATTAAACGAACATTAAATTACTTTGCCGCCAAAGTTTCCAACTGTTATTCTTAATTTCTGCATTTATCTCCTTGTGTACTGGTAACAAATAATTCACATCATTGAAAAAGTATGAAAGTTATGACTTTTCGAATAGGTAACTTTATTCCAGCTGGCCTAACATCACTGTTTCAAGGAAACAGTTTGACAACCACTGTCAAGTATTAAATACATGACGCATCCATACACAATCCCAAAACAATTCTCTCTAAAATGTACTTAGTTTTGTAATGACTGCTTGTGGTTTAAGTTTGGTTTTTGCATTTCATTGCAAATATATTTTAAAATACCATTTTTGTTTTATTTTTAAAATTCAGTTCTGTCGGCTGGGTGCGGTGGCTCACACTTGTAACCCCAGCACTTTGGGAGGCCGAGGCATGTAGATCATCTGAGGTCAGGAGTTCGAGACCAGCCTGGCCGATATGGTAAAACCCCATCTCTACTAAAAATGGAAAACTCAGCCAGGCGTGGTAGCATGCATCTGTAATCCCAGCTACTCAGGAGGTTGAGGCAGGAGAATTGCTTGAACCCGGAAGGCAGAGGCTGCAGTGACCCAAGATGACGCCACTGCACTCCAGCTTGGGTGACAGAGGAAGACTCTTTCTCAAAACAAAATAAATAAAACAAAACAAATCAGTTCTATCAATTTTTAGTGATTTTACAGATTTTACTTTTGCTTAAAAAAAAGGTTAGATGCGTAACAGGTCTTCGTGTCTGTGGTTCTTAAAGTCAGGAATTAGCCTGGAAAGTTGTTTATATTATGTGACAGAGAAGGAGTAATTTTTTCTGGCCTCAATAAACTGTTGAATATGAAAAAGTAAATCAATGGAATGATGGATGGATGGAAGAATGTATGGTTGAGTGGATAGTTGCTTACATGTTGTGTCTAGATGCTCTAACTTCTCTGCAGAATAAGTTGCTCCTCATTCCTCGCCCTTGCAACCTTTAAATTTGAGAACCAGGAACAAAGAGAGAAAATTTTTCTTGTATGACCGAGAATTCTCTATAGCCTACCTAGTATTGACACCAAATGCTGATCACGCTCAAGGTTAGAAAGAGAATTACAAGGACTTCACAACTTATAATCATCACAACAGGACAATACACGTTTCCCTCAGCACACTGAGACATTACCTATTTTCTGCCATAACTAATAAAAAATTAACTGTGTTAAATTATCATCGTTTTTCGTTCTAAAAAATGTCAGACAGTTTTTATAAACTAGATGTAACTGAAATAGATGAGTATGCACTATAGTACTGTGAATAATTTTCTGTGAGGAATATTTGCAGTATTGCATTTTCAGGATAAAGACACTGAGCGAAGGTTACACAATGACAAAGAATATGTGTTGCATTGCTTGAGCAAATCATTCCAGTCCTTCTGATCACATTAAATCCTGTGCATACACATCAGCACATCAATACTGAAAAGCCAGTGAAAAGTGGAACTTTCAAAGCAGATGAATGGCATTAGTACAATTGAAGTCAACTTACTTTCTGGCTCTTGTTCAAACGACAAAAGAGCTTTCTGCCCATGTCTGTGCTTGGAAACTGACTCAGACAAGTAGCAGCAGCTCCAGGGCTTCAGATAATTTCTGTGTTTCAGTTCTTTTCATTCCATCCCTCTCAAGCAGTGTTTTGTCTCAGGCGGTTGTTGTTTAAATTCAAGCTCTATCATTGTGACTGCTGCACTAGGAGAGAAGTCAGAAGAATGGAAAATTTTGAAGAACTGTCTCTGGCAAGAATCTAGAAAGGTAGTGTCATCTATTTTGTATTTTAGTTTTGTAAGATGCCAGTAAAATGTCCTTCTCTGCAAAGAAAAGGCCTTCTTTTCCTCTAAGCCTGTTGGAATTCCTTTACAAGACTTCTTGAGCCAGAATGCATGCCTCCAGGAGATATGCAACATTATGCTGCAGATGAATAGTAGCAAGGGAGAGCCATATATAAAGTACAGGATAAACACAGCATATTTTTCTATGTCTTAGGGGCATGAATTTTATCCCATTATAAGTAAATTTAAATGTTATTTCATGTAAAAACAAATGCAGACACATTAAGAAGGAGGATGAGAATTGCATATGCATTAAAATAAACAAGCTAGGATTTTAACTTCCACCTCACATAAGCTACTTACACATCTAGCTTTTTCCCCAGGGCTATTGGGATGTGGCTTCATTTTCCACTACTAGTAGGAGTATGTATTGAAAATATCTGAGTATTCCTGGTAGAGAAAGGGCCACTTCAGTGCTACTAAGATGAACATGATTAAGGTAAAGGGAACTATCTCCTTACAAACAAGGATTTGTAAATTTTAGTTCCTGAATAAGCTTTATTTTTAGTATAGTACTTTTTTTTTTTTTTTTTTTTTTTGAGATGGAGTCTCAGTCTGTTGCCTAGGCTGGTAGTGCAATGGTATGGTCTCGGCTCACTGCAACCTCTCCCTCCCAGGTTCAAGCTATTCTCCTGCCTTATCCTCTCGAGTAGCTAAGATTACAGGCACATGCCACCACATCCAGCTAATTTTTGTATTTTTAGTAGACACAGGGTTTCTCCATGTTGGCCACACTGGTCTCGAATTCCTGACCTCAGGTATCTGACCACCCCGGCTTCCCAAAGTGCTGGGATTACAGGTGTAAGCCGCCATAGCAAAATACTTCTTTAACTTCTTGCCTCATGATTGCAACTTCATTTTACATACCACCAATAATTTTCATAAGGCCATAGTCTTAGGGCCCCACTGTTATAATCTCCTCTTACTTTATTTACTTCCTGAATACTTTATCTACAGACACAGTTACCTTTGGAGTTAGGCCTTCAACATATGAACTTGTGGCAGGAGACACAGGAGACACAATTCAACTCATAGCTTTCTGCTTCTGCATTCCAATCCAAATTCATGTCCTTCTTGGATGCAAAATGCATTAATTCTATCCCAACAACCTGCAAAGTTTTAAGTGATTTCAACATCAACTCTAAATTCAAAAGGTTTAATCTAACTATCATTGAATTTGAAAAAGGTGAGCCTCAGGGATAATTATTCTTGAGGCAGAATTCCTCTCCAGCTACAAAACTGTGAAACCAGACAAGTTACACGTTTCCAAAATACAGTGGTAGGACAGGTCTAGGAAAGACATTCCTACGCCAAGAGGGAGAAATTAAAAGAAAAAAAGGACTGGTGGGTCACAAGCAAGTCCAAAACCAATAAAGGCAAATTTTAGATCTTAGACTCAAGAATAATCCCCTCTGTTTTGATATTCTGCTTTCCAGGACCATGGGTGACTACACCAACCACAGAGTTTTTTGGGGACAAGCTTACCCATTCAGCTCTCTGAAAGGGCCGTAGCCACATGGCTCTTTGCAAGGATGCTCTGCCCCTGAGGCACTAAGTATAGTAGTTCTGGCTTGCTGAATTCAGAGAGGCAGCCCCACCCTTTCAGGAAGAAACAGCCTTGCCTCCTGGGGTGAGAATGACAGCCCTGATGATCTCCAAATTGCTTTCTGGGTCATTCTTCCCTCTCCTTGAAGAATACTTCAGGCTTAAAGTCAAACAGTTCTATGTCCCAGTCCTGTAGAATCCAAAAAGTATGGCAGTCTTCCTTCATTCCAATCTATTTTCTCTGTTCTCTTTATATTAGAGTGATAACATATTTGCTGGTATAATCCCATCTATATTCCTGGCTTCAGCTGAGATGGCTGATTAATTCATTAAGCATATCCATTATCTCTGTCAAATGATTTTTCCAGCCACACCCTTGTTTTTTTCTTCAGAATAAACTTTCTCACTTTTTGGAATATGGATTGGCTGGTAATTTTCCAAATTTCCAACTTCGGGCTCCTTTTTGAGTAATATTTTTTTTCAGCTCATCACTCTCACATTTTACTCTTAAGTAGTGAGGAAAAAGAAAGACACTCATCAACACTTTATTTGGAATTTCCAATTTCATTGCTCACGAGTTGTACTTTCCATGAAATATTCGAACACAGGTAAGCCAAATTCTTTACTGCTTTATAACAAGGATCACCTTTACTTCAGCTTCCAATAACATGTTTTTTATTTTCATCTGGGACCTCACTGGAATTACTCTTAACATTCATATTTCCAGTATATGCCTCAAAACTCTTCTAGCTTCTACCTATTACCCAATTCTAAAACTATTTCCACATTTCTAAGTATTTGTTACAGCAGCAAACCAGTCCCCAGTCAGCTTAGACTGCCATAAGAAAATATCGTAGACTGACTAAAACAACAAATATTTATTTTTTCACAGTTCTACAAGACAGAAGTTGAAGATCAAAGTGACAGTCAATCAGTTTCCTATTGTGGGATCTCTTCTGGCTTGTAGTTGGCTACCTTCTTGCTGTATTTTCAGAGAAAGAGAGAGGTGTTCTTATGAGGCCACAGTCCTATTGACTGAAGGCCCCACTTTTATTAGCTCATTGAAATGTAATTGCTTCTTAGAGACCCTGTCTTTAGATTGAGTCACATTGGAGATTAAGGCTTCAACACATGGTTTTTGGAGGAACACAAATCAGTCCATGGCATCTAGTAATGGCTCCTTTGCCCAAGGACCCTTAGTCATATTAAACAATTAAGACAAGAAATACGAAATTTACCACTGAAGGACTAAGGGAAAAAAACCCTCCCCTGGGATATAAAGTATACACGGATGACTCTGCAAACACCTGGTACCACGATGCAGTAGGGGCCACATTGGGGAGAACAAGGAGAACTCATCCTTGATCCCCAGAGTGAAAAGTCTTAGAAAGAACCTACACATGACAATGTTAGATGATGCTGCAGAAAACAATAAGGAGGACCAAGGCCAGAGCAAGTCAAGCCACAATGGTGATTTGATATTGACCTCACAAACCACGGCCCAGTATGAAACTGCCTTCAAAATATATTAACTGAAAGAAATAAGGTAAAAAACAGCATGCAATAAATGACCTCTTTTATAAAAATAACATTTGTAAATAAGTACATTCATGCTAAGCACACACGTCCACATACACGCACAATCGCACAGGTGATAAAAATGCAGTCAGGCTCTGAGTAACAATGACAGGCTGAATATACAATGGTAGTCCCATAAGATTATGGTGAAATTGAAAAAATCTATTTCCTAGTGACAGTTGTAGCTTTCATAATGTTGTAGCACAAGGCATTACTCACATGTTTGTGGTGATGCTGGTGTAACAAACCTACAGTCCTGTCAGTCATATTAAAGGATAGCACATACAATCATGCACAGTACATAATATGTGATACCGATAATAAATGACTGAGCTACTGATTTAGGTATTTACTACACTATGCCTTTATTGTTATGTTGGAGTATATTTCTTTTACTTATAAAATACAAGTTAAATGTAAAACAGTCTCAGGCAGATCCTAAAGAAGGTATTCCAAAAGAAGGCACTGTTATCGTAGGAGATGATGGCTCCATGTATGTTACTGCTCCTGAAGACCTCTCAGTGGGACAACATGTGGAGGTGGAAGATGGTGATATTGATGATAGTGACCCAGTATATGCATGGGCTAATTTGCGTGTTTCTGTCTTAATTTTTAACACAGTAAAAAAATAAAATAAAATAGAAGAAGGCTTATAGAATAAGGATATGAAGAAAGAAAATATTTTTGTACAGCGTTGTAACATCTGTTTTCAGCTAAGTGTTATTTAGAAAGAATCAAAAATTTAAAAATGTTAACAGCTTATAAAGCAAAATAGTTACAGTAAACAAAAGTTAATTTATTATTGAAAAAATAAAAATCTTTTTATAAATTTAGTGTAGCCTACATTTATAAAACTTTACAGATACTAATGTATAGTCTACAGTTGTATACAGTAATGTCTGAGGACTTCACATTCACTAACCAGTCACTCTGACTTATCTTAAGTCCTTGAAGCTCCATTCATATACCTACCCTAACAGGCATACCATTGTTTTTCTTTCATACGATATATTTACTGTACCTTTTCTATGTTTAGGTATGTTTGAATGCACAAATGCAATTGTGTTATGATTTTCTATAGTATTCGGTATATAATATTCAGTACACAGTATTATGTAGAGGTTTGTAGTCCGGGAGCAATAGGCTATACCATATAGCCAAGGGTGTAGTAGGTTTTACCATCCAGGTTGTGTAAATACACTCTGTGATGTTCACACAACAACAAAATTGCTTAATGATGCATTTCTCAGAACATGTCCTCATTAAGTAATTACCGCATTTAAAAAAAATAGATTGATAGGTCAGGCACAGTGGCTCACACCTGTAATCCCAACATTTTCGGAGGCTGAGGTGGGTGGATTATCTGAGCTCAGGAATTCAAGACCATCCTAGGCAACATGGTGAAACCCCATCTCTACCAAAAATACAAAAATTTAGCCAGGCGTGGTGGTGCATGCTTGTGGTCCCAGTGACTCAGGAGGCTGCAGTGGGAGGATCACTTGAGCCTGGGAGTCAGAGGTTGCAGTGAGCCGAGATTGTGCTACTGCCCTCCAGCCTGGGTGACAAGAGCGAGACCCTGTCTCAAAAATAAATAAATAAATAAATAAATAAAAGATTGATTGATAAATTAAATTTCTGGAAAGATACGTCAGAAATTTCTACCTGTGATTAAATTAGAGAGGAAAGAATGATTGGTGTGAAGACCAAGATCTTTATTTTCCAGACATTCATGTTCTGTTTCAATGGTCTTAGAATGCACATATATTTCTTAAAATTGTTTTAATGTTAACAGTTTAAGTCTCTTCATTTAGAAAAACCAAGAAAGAACTTTGAAGCCCTTAAAGTACATTATGTAACATAAAGGGTCACCTGGAAACATCACTGAGGGCATGACAGAAGCCTCCAAGAAACACCGCTTCCACCCTGGGCCCAACGTCCCTTACATGAAAAATATGTGTTATGGGTAAAACACAGGACCCAGATTGCAACCCTGGGGCTTGAGTCCTAATTCTATACTGAAAGCAATATAAATGTGTACATTTTAAAGCATGGAACATTAATTTTCTCATTTGTGAAAGAGATCTGTATCTGCCTCACAACACTCTGAATTGAAATGACAAAGTACAAGAAAAAACATTTTTTAAATTATAAAACAATACATAGTATCACTTTAAATGAGAGAAACTACATTATAACAGGGCCTTATAATGCTTTAGTAATTAAATTTATCTTCCTGGCAGTATTTGAGATGAAACTTCTTTATATTCAGTTTTCCTCTGTAATAAATGACAGTGTTAGGTCATCTGCTCTGTGAAAAACCTGCAAAGAAGGAAAGAAGGAAGAAAGGAAGGAGACTGAAGTTTTTTCAAAAAAAAATAAACTTTGTTCAGGCCAAAGAAAAATTAGATTAGTCTCCTTGTGTCAAATATCATACAGGAAACACTGACAGACTGTTTAGCCGTGTCAGACATGTAATTACCACTCTGTACATTTTTTTCAATGAATAGATGTAAACAACATCAGATAATAATAATTTAATCAAAAATAACACCCCCCCACATGGCATGAATTAACCCTAATTTTTCACAATAATATAATAAAGAAAATGTATAATTGCAGTCAAGAAAAGTGACCTGGGACTGGAATTGAATCTCCCTTATTTGAGCTGCTTCAACTGGGGTCAGGAAAATGGAGATAAACAGACTGAACAGTATAGTACATCAGAACAGAATGGATAATTAGTCATCAAACCAGTCAGAAAAGCAGTTCGTGGTAAACAATACAATCTGCCAAAGTGGAAAAAAAAAATTATTTTTCCTCAACAAAGACAAAAAGGAATAGAGTGACAAAGTTACCATTATTTTTCATTACATAAAGAAAACTAACTTAAATTATTTTATTCCATCAGATACTCTTTCTCATGTCTCTGTCTAACCTCGTACAGAAACACTCCTTTCATTGAGGATGGCATACCTGAGGGTTCCATTATTTTCTTAATTCTTTAATTTGTTAAAAATAAAGAAAGAAGAACAGAAAAATATTTATGCTGTCTCCCTTTTCTCACTTAAAAATTATAGTTACAAAACATATCAAATATAAAAGTATGAAAAAATAAACTGACATTCACGTACCAAACATACATATTAAACATATGCCAATATTTTACCTATTTTTTTCATTCTTTTTTATTTATTTATTTATTTTTATTATTATACTTTAAGTTCTAGGGTACATGTGCATAACGTGCAGGTTTGTTACATATGTATACTTGTGCCATGTTGGTGTGCTGCACCCATCAACTCGTCAGCACCCATCAATTCGTCATTTATATCAGGTATAACTCCCAATGCAATCCCTCCCCCCTCCCCCCCTCCCCATGATAGGCCCCAATGTGTGCTGTTCCCCTTCCCGAGTCCAAGTGATCTCATTGTTCAGTTCCCACCTATGAGTGAGAACATGCGGTGTTTGGTTTTCTCTTCTTGTGATAGTTTGCTAAGAATGATGGTTTCCAGCTGCATCCATGTCCCTACAAAGGACGCAAACTCATCCTTTTTTATGGCTGCATAGTATTGCATGGTGTATATGTGCCACATTTTCTTAATCCAGTCTGTCACAGATGGACATTTGGGTTGATTCCAAGTCTTTGCTATTGTGAATAGTGCCGCAATAAACATACGTGTGCATGTGTCTTTATAGCAGCATGATTTATAATCCTTTGGGTATATACCCAGTAGTGGGATGGCTGGGTCATATGGTACATCTAATTCTAGATCCTTGAGGAATCGCCATACTGTTTTCCATAATGGTTAAACTAGTTTACAATCCACCAACAGTGTAAAAGTGTTCCTATTTCTCCACATCCTCTCCAGCATCTGTTGTTTCCTGATTTTTTAATGATGGCCATTCTAACTGGTGTGAGATGGTATCTCATTGTGGTTTTGATTTGCATTTCTCTGATGGCCAGTGATGATGAGCATTTTTTCATGTGTCTGTTGGCTGTATGAATGTCTTCTTTTGAGAAATATCTGTTCATATCCTTTGCCTACTTTTTGATGGGGTTGTTTGTTTTTTTCTTGTAAATTTGTTTGAGTTCTTTGTAGGTTCTGGATATCAGCCCTTTGTCAGATGAGTAGATTGCAAAAATTTTCTCCCATTCTGTAGGCTGCCTGTTCACTCTGATGGTAGTTTCTTTTGCTGTGCAGAAGCTCTTTAGTTTAGTTAGATCCCATTTGTCAATTTTGGCTTTTGCTGCTGTTGCTTTTGGTGTTTTAGACATGAAGTCCTTGCCCATGTCTATGTCCTGAATGGTACTACCTAGATTTTCTTCTAGGGTTTTTATGGTATTAGGTCTACCATTTAAGTCTCTAATCCATCTTGAATTAATTTTCGTATAAGGAGTAAGGAAAGGATCCAGTTTCAGCTTTCTACTTATGGCTAGCCAGTTTTCCCAGCACCATTTATTAAATAGGGAATCCTTTCCCCATTTCTTGTTTTTCTCAGGTTTATCAAAGATCAGATGGCTGTAGATGTGTGGTATTATTTCTGAGGACTCTGTTCTGTTCCATTGGTCTATAGCTCTGTTTTGGTACCAGTAACATGCTGTTTTGGTTACTGTAGCCTTGTAGTATAGTTTGAAGTCAGGTAGCATGATGCCTCCAGCTTTGTTATTTTGACTTAGGATTGTCTTGGCAATGTGGGCTGTTTTCAAGAAAAAATAACAACTTTTGATTTTCTTAACTTTCTCAATTTTTCTTTTGAAATGTTTTTTAAAATTTCAGTAGTTTTAGTGGTACAAGCGGTTTTTGGTGATACAAATTAATTCTACAATTGTGAAGTCTGGGATTTTAGTGTACCCATCACTGGAATAGTGTATATTGAGCCCCAATAGGTAGTTCTTTTATCTTTATTATCCTTTCATCTGCATTGTTTGCCTTTGTTCTATTGTTCGCTTTCAAACTTCTTGATTAGTGATTTAGCTCATCAAATTATTACCTTCAGCTTTTCTCCTCCAGTATATACATTTAGCAATATAGATTTCCATAAAGCATTTTATGTAATATGTTTTATGCTTACCTATTTGATGTATGTTGTTTTCATTGTGATTTTGCTCTAAACATCTTCTTACTTTCAATATAATTTTTTTCAACTTTCAAACTATTTAGAAATATAGAGGTAAACTTTTAAATATCTGAGTTTTTCTTTCATTCTTTAATTTTATTTTATCTCTAATTTTAATTAAACCTACTAAAATATTTAGTTTGTATGATACTGATTTATTTATATTTATTTCCTTTTCTTCCATATACATGTGAAGATATATGAACAGAAAAGACAAAGCAGTATTTAAATTTAAATTACTAATTTAAGTTAATAATTAAATTACTTCCTAATTCCAGGAGACTCAAATTGTCACTGTTGGTCACCAGTCAGAGAAGGAGCTTATGGAGGTCAGCTGATCAATAGAGTATTAGCTCAGGAGCATCTCACAGTAGGCCCAGTGGGTCTCTAAATCTATCCTGTGTTCATTTCCTCAGTTCCAGAATGCAAAATTGGAATTGACATACTCAGCAACTGGCAGAATCCCCACATTAGTTTTCTAACCTGTGAAGTGAGTACTATTATAGTGGGACAATCTGAGTGGAAGTCACTGAACAGCTTCTCTCTATAAAAATAGTAAAACTAAAACGAAGGAAATACCATATGTCTGAAGGGCTTGCATAAACTATTACTACTATCATGTACTTGAAGATGCTAATGTGGTGACTTATACCACATCCCCATTCAGTTGGCCCACTTGACTTGTGCAGAAACTAGACATATGTTGGACAATGATAGTAGATTATCATAGTTAATTTGGTGATGACTCAAATTGCAGCTGCTGGTACAAATGTGGATTTGTTGCTTGAACAAATGATTGCATTGCTTGGTACCTGATATGCTATTTATCTGGAAAATGCTTTTTAAAAATCTATATTTGTTTTAAAGACCATCATGGGCATGGATAGGCCAGCAATACACTTTGACTCTGCCATCTCAGGGGTATATCAAATTTCCAGCCCTGTCTAGCCCACAGGAGTCTTGATGATCTTTGGCTTCTATGAGACCTAGTGAAAAAGATGTAGCAACTACTCTGGAAATGTTGGTAAAAAATATTTGCCAGATATTGGGAAATAAATACCACTAAAATTTAAGGAAACTTTTACCTCAGTGAAATTTCTAGGATACCAGGTATGTGGAGGCATGTTAAGATATGTTTTCTTAAGGTTGTTGCATTCGGCCCCTACTGACCCCAAAAGAGGCACGATATCTAGTGAACCCCCTTGGACACTACAGGCAACATATTCTTCCTTTTGTGTGCTATCCTTTAAGGATAACTAATCTCATTTTGAGAAACAACTTTTAAATTGCTATTGGTCCTTAGTAGAGATCACATGCTTAACCACAGGACAAGTTATCTTTTGAACTTTGTTGTTCATCATGAACAGGGTGTCGTGAGACTCCCAGCGCTAAAGTTGGGTGTGCACAGCAGCACTCCCTTACCAAATGGAAAAGCTTAAGCAGTACCTGAAGACACAAGTAAGATACATGAGATACTATGGCCTAATGCACATAATCCGTGCTCCTGGTAAATTACATATCCCTCCCAACCTGCACCTATGGCCTCATGAGGAGTTCTCTATTACTAATTGACTATGAGAGATACAATTTGGCCCTTGTTTACAGATGGCTACGCACAGTATGCAGACACCACCTAGAAGCAGACAGTTATAGCAGTAGAGTCTTTTTCTAGGACAACCGTGAAGGACAGAGGAAAAGGGAAACCTACCCAGTGAGCAGAACTTCAAGAAGTATATCTGGCTGTTAATTTTGTCTAGAAGAAGAAATGGCCAGAGGTATGTACCTATGCTGAATCACTGGCTGTGGTCAGTGGTTTGACTGGAGGGCCAAAAAAATTGTGAGAAACGCAATTGGAAAATTGGTGCCCAGTAGGTCAGAGGAAGAGATATGCAGAAAGACCTCCATGAAGGGGTAAATAATGCAAAGATATTTGTATCCTATGCCAATACTTGCTACAGGTGACTTCAACAGAGGAAGAATTTGATAATCAAGTGAATATGATGATTTATACTAAAGATACCACTCAGTTTTTTACCCCAGCCATTCTGTCATTGCCTAATGGGTTTATGAGCAAACTAACCATGGTGGCAAGGATGGAGATTATACATGGGTTCAGCAGCATGGACTTTCACTTACCAAGATTTGCCTGGCTACAGTGACTGTTGAGTGTCTGATCTGCCAACAGCAGAGACCAACGTTGAGTCACTAATATGGCATCATTTCTTAGAGAAATAGCTAGCTAGTTGATGGAAAGTTGATTACATTGTGCCATTTCCATCATAAAAAGTGAAGTTCTTTTTTCTTGTTAGAGTAGATATTCAATCTGAATATAGATTTTTCACACAGTACTTCTGCCAAAATTTGCACCCATGAGATTACAGAATGCCTAATCCATCATCATGGTATTCCACACAGCATTGTTTCTAATCAAAGAATTCACTTCACAACAAATGAAGTGCAGCAGTGAATCCATACTCAGGGAATTCACTGTTCCTATTATGTTTCCATCACCCTGAAGCAGCTGCTTCAGCTGTCTTGATGTAACAGGATTGCCTTTTGAAGAGTCAATTACACAGCCAACTAGGTGGCAAGACTTCAAGGCTGGAGCTGTGTCTCTCAGTATGTTGAATATCCTTTGAATCAGCATCTACTAAATTGTGCTATTTCTCACATAGTCAGGATTCATGGGTCCAGGAATCAAGAAGTGGATATGAGATTGCCTCCACTAGCAGATACCCTTAGAGACTGAATAGTGACATTTGTTGATTCCTGTGTTTTAGTTCTGCTGGTCTATAAGTTTTAGGTCCAAAGAGGGAAATGCTTCCACTAGGAGACACTACAACCACTGAACTGGAAGCTGAGACTGTCATCTGGCCACTTTGGGCTCCTTATGTCTCTAAATTAACTGCTAGAGAAGTGGATGAATGTAGTTTCTGGGGTAATTGATCCTGATTACCAAGGGGATATTGGACTGCAAAGAGTATGTCTAGAATATAGGAGCTCTCTTAGATGTCTCTTATTATTACCATATCTTGTGATTAAAGCTAATGGAAAACTATAATATCCCAGTTTAAACAGGACAGCTAATGGCTCAGAATCTTTAGAATGAAGGTTTGGTTTGCCCCACCAGGCCAAAAACCAAGACCAGTTTAGGAGCTTTCTGCAGAAAAAGAGAATATAAAGTACATGATTACAGTAATAGTTACACACACTATGACCATGCAATTAGTTGTAGAAATAAGGACTATAATAATTATAAGTATTTCCTTTTTATTTTGTTATAGATATGTGTATGTATGCATATAATATTTTCTTCTTATACCCTTATCATGTAACATAAAATGTATTAAAAATAGCTAACTTTATATTACAGCATTTATTTTATAGGGTATCATAGGAGAAGAGTGAAAAATTACCTAAAAACTTTACATCCTCTTTAGAGAAAAAAAATAACAAGTTTTCAGTTATAAATGGGATACTTATGTCACGTAAGGTGGAAGAACAACTTTGATATTGTCTTTATTGGGAGATTATATATGTGGTTTAAGGAGATGTATATGGCTGCAAAGTTGACCAAGGATTAGGCAGTGATGGTCAGTTTATGTTTAACTTGACTGGGCTGCAGTTCTCAGTTATCCAATCAAATGCTAATCAAAATGTTCCCATGCAAACATTTTTATATTAATTAAAGTCCAAAATAAATTGACTTTAAATAAGGGAGAGTACTCTAGAAATTCTGGGCCTCATTCAATCAGTGGAGAGTCTTTAGGAACAGACCTGAGGTGTCCCCCAAAAAAGAATAAAATCCCTCCATGGACAGAAGCTTCAGTTTACACCTAAGGCTACAGTCTGTCCTTCCTGGTGGCCTAAGAATCTCGATATTTCCAACTGGTCCCCACAATCACATAAGGGAATTCCTAATAATACATCTTTTAATATATATAGCCTACTGCATCTGTTTCTCTGGTTGAACTCAGACTGGTATAATTGACAAAAGAAAAATAGAGACCATTTACAGTCTTGTATCTGTCAAAGATATTAATTAAAATTAAAAACTTTCCACAAAAATATGACTATTTTCTTCAAGACTAAGTTTTATCAATTGGTTACAAAAGAAGCAATGATACTTTTACACACAATTGTTCAAATAATTAGAGAAGTTAGGACTGTTTTCCAAATTTTTATGGTGCCAGAATAGTCCCAACAGCAAAACAAGACAAACACATTGCGAGAAAAAATTACACATCTATAGCCTTTATAAATATAAATTCAAACATTCTACATAAAAATTTAGTAATAGTGAAAATAGACAATACATAAAAATTGAACTATTCATCTCAGGTAAGCAAATTGATTTAACATTTGAAAATCTATCAGTATAATTCACTCAACTCTTGTTCAAAATAATGGTAACTCTGAAAATTTTATGTGACTCATTTTATATGACACTTCTACACTGTCAGTGTGTAGAAATTCATTCGTTAGTGTCTGCCATTGTGAACTGATGAATATTCTATTGTCCTGAAAAGATACAGGTTTCACACTTTCTACTGGAAGGGCAACGTAACAGAGTGGAAAGACTATGGTTATGGAATCACACAGACCTTGGCTGGCGTTATTGCTCTGTCACTAACCAGCTTTATGATGCTGCAGTCAACTCATCTCTCTTGTCCAGCTATTGTTTTTTTAATAAAAGTAAAATAATAGCATTTCATAGAGAAAGAGTAAGAATGAGAGAGGATAAATGTTAATTATCAATGCTATAATTGGTTAAAACACCTAGTCTAGGGAGTATCTTCATACAGTGGAAGGAGCACCTGACTTTGGCAGCACTATTCTGGTACCCAGCTCCACATAAAAGGCTCAGTCATAAAATAGGCAAGAGATGTTCTTTAGAAAGTAACTTTACTTCTCTGAGTCCTAGCACCATCATCTTTAGAATGAGATTCATAATTGTTATCTCTAGTATTCATTGAAGTATTAAGAATACAGAATGAGGACAGAAACCAAAATGTACTATTATAGGTTGGGTGCAGTGGCTCATGCCCATAATCCCATCACTTTGGGAGGTTGAGGTGAGAGGATCACTTGAGTCTAGGAGTTCAAGAGCAGCCTGGGTAACATGGAAAAAGCCAGTCTCTACTAAAAGAGAAAAAAAAGACATAAAGCAAATTCTAATTATTATTAATGTTATTATTGTTATTGTCATTTTCATATCAATATTAACAATATTGTTTTAGGTCTAACACATCATTCTGCTGGGCATGTTGTAGACTTCATTATTGATTAATTGACTGTAGACTCGTTCACATTGAACAACAACAACAAATTCCATTTCCATAATTTAGTTCCATGAAGAGGAAACTGGTTTCTAGCTATCAGAAAGTGTTTCAAGTGGATGTTCAGTAAACATTTGTGCTGTGAGTGGATTTGCTAATTAATGTAAGAAGCTAGATCAACAGAGTTGTTTATCGCACGAGTTACACTTCCAGCATCATTTCTGGCACAGTGCCTACAACACCTGGAAAGACTGTCTTTAACTCAAGGTATGTCTCAGGACATGGGAGAAATACAACTTATTTCTACATGGAACTTACCCAATAAATGTAAATGTTTACATCCTGCTGACTCTACTGCCTAGAATATGTTTCATGTACTTTATAAAATCTGGTGGAATCATGGCCAAGACATTACTCCTTACTGAACCGCAACTTGCTTACAAATAAATGAGGAAATCAATGTACCAGCTCCAAAGCTATTGAAAAGTGATACAGTATAGTCATTTGAGGCCATGCGCTTTGGAATCAGGAAGATGTGGATTTAAATCCTGGCTCTAACATTTGCTATATTTGTGATGTTGGGAAAGTCACAGTCCCTTAGTACTCAGTAGTCTTCGGTTGATTTATTTATGAACTGAAAACATAATTAATTTCAAAGGGTTATTGCAATTATTAAGTAAGAAAATGAACATTGCACTCAGAGTAAACACTAGCATTTAGAAAATGTCCAATAAATGATATTCAGCAGCTCAGTTCATTATAATTATCATAACCTTCAAGGAATAGTAGAAAGAAGAAAAACACTGAACTTGGGGCAAGCCGTGCTGAAATCTCATCTCTGCTACTTGTGAGTTGTGTGATTTAGGGTGATTTATAATCTTTGAGGACTTTTTTTTCTTTGTCTGTAAAATGGAGCTAGTTTTACCTAATATCTACAATTTATTAGGAAAGTTAAATGATATGCTAATCTAAAAAGTTGCCATTCAATGAATGTTAATTAATTTTCTCTTTGAAGATGCTAGTGGTTGGGTGCTCTAGTATTCTCTATTTTTTTCTACTGCTTTTCCCCCTCTACTGTGCTGTTACTCATTTATTCATTCACTCATCAAAAGGCACCATGAAAGAAAATCAGAGTGCAATGATGGACAAGCCAGACTTTTTATCTACAACCTTAGAATGCAAAGTTAGCTAGGAAGACAGTCACAGAAAATATAATTAAAGATCTATGAATATTATGAACAGGAATTACAGAATGCTTTGAAAGCTTATAAATGAGAACCTAATCTAGTTTCGGTGTTCAGAGAATATATTCCAATAAAGAGTTTAGGCAGGAAGAATAAGTAGGTGTTGGCAAGAAAGGGATCCAGGATATTCCAGGCAAATGAAACACAGATGCAGACGTCCAGCAGATGGAGGTGGCCTGGGGACTTCAAGGATAAAGAGGAAGGTCACTGTAACTGGACAATAGTGAGTGACGGGGAGAAATGGTATGTTCAGCCATTTTGGAAGTTGGCAGAGGCCAGATTAAGCACCATCATTTAAGCTTTTCTTAAGATTCTGGCCTTTATTCTGAGAGAAGTAAAAAAAAAAAAAAAAAAAAAAAAATGAAATTGATATTTTATGAGGTCAGGATAAATCGATTAAGTATGAATTGAAATATCTGTTTTCAAAATGGGAAGTGAAGGTTTAGATAGGCTAAATACCATTCCCCAAATCACACACACCTGCAATGGTGCAATTGTGAATTGAACCAAAGTGCTGATGCTAATGGTAAAAGAAAGAAGCACAAATGTATTGCCTCATTTTTTCATGTTCCCATAATATTTGTACTGTCATCTCAGGACAGAACATAATGAGACAAGTCACTTACAGTTTTGCCTGATGCAGCAAATCATATAACTCACACACTGGGAGAGTAGGGAAATTGTAGGATGGCAGCTTCATTTATTAATGGTCTCCTTTTGGACAAAGAAAAAACAACGGTCCCCTCTTTTGAAAAGATTCTGTACTCGTTGTCTGAAGTCCTCCAGGTAGATGGACATGATTGAAATTTGTGCAACTGAATAAACAAATAACCAAAGATAAATGCAGATGCATAAGAATATGCAGTTGTTCAATGAGGATATAATATATCATATATACACTAAGCAAGATACATTTCAGAGAACTAAGGATTTGAAGCACAAAAATTTAATTTCCAACTATACCTCTGGTACTTTCTATCTGTGTGACTATGGGCAAATTACCTGGGTTTTTAGTTTTTATCAGTGTCCTGTTAAAAATGTGCATAATTGTATATATGAAAATATATTCTTGTATATGTTTACAAAAAGTTACAGCTGGAAAGGTGCTAGGAAATAATAAACTCACTCAATCCCAATTCCCCCTGTATAAGGATGGAAAAATTAGTCCAGGAAGAGTGAAAAGATTGGCCTAGAATATGCCTACAACTTTTGACCTTGAGCTTCATCCTGTTTCCAATGTATCCCACACCTATTGCATAAAAAGAAGATAATATGATTGTTCTGGGAGTTTTACCTACCTTATATCATTTAATCCTCACAGTAAACCAGTAATATAAGTATTGTGATTCTTATATCGTAGATAAAGAAATGGAGGATTATAATGTTTAGGAAAATTGCCCCAAATTACTTAGCTAGTCAATGCAGTTTTAATTTGAACCCAGGTCTTTATTTTAATTACTCCTTACCCCTTAAGGTCCAACACACTAGATTGCTTTGTAAAGCTCTTGCATTCGAATTGCCATTGAGGAAAATTGACTTAGGAAAATTTTCTCCCTTCTTTCAGCTGGATAAGCCATTACGCCGTATCTTTTTATACACATGTAAAAGTATTTTAGAAGAAATGTGTGACTGTTCCTTGGCCCATACTTCACTCAGTAAGTCCTAGAGCTGGTTACATGTGGAACTTACTAGAACCAAAGTTTTAAGTCTGAATTAGTCAGCTTCCTGCCTTTATTAAAGTATAGAACAATCTCTATGGAATAAACTAGTAGGAGTTTGATTTAAGCACACACTCTGAAATTTCATGGACAGTTTAGAAGTACAAAAGATAATGACTAAAATTGACACCTGGTTAGGAATTTTGACACTTTTACTGTGTTAAACTGCCATGAGTCTCCACATATTTTGTACCATTTGGAGACTCATGATGGAATTGATGAGTTTGAAATGTCAACCAGCTAGTAGTACCTGAAGCAACTTCATCTGGCATCCTGCTAATATACCATAAAGGCATGTCGCCGAAGCAAAATTCATAACAGTAAAAACTAAAATCAGAAGATCATCTACTACCAAACACCAGGAAAAAAAGTTCACCAATGCCAACAATAGAACAGGATGGAGAGGAAAAGAAATGGCAGTGTAAACATACATTTGACACCAGAGATAAAACAACGTCAACCAGCTGAAAGAAGGTAGGAAGATTTTTCCTAAGTCACGTTTCCCTCAATGGAAATTTGCATGCAGGAGCTTTAGAAAGAAGAATTTTTAGAAGCAACACCAACAAGAGAGTGAGGGAAATAGGTTTAGATAAGGAGATGAGTTTAATTGTGATTTAGTTATCAGCTTTGGAGCTTGGATGGCTCCACAGAGATGTCCTGAACTGGGAACAGGGCTTTGTACCCTCATACTCATCAGTCACTGTACCCTGGCTGTCTCCAGGAAGGGTGTTTATTCTTTAATGAATCAGCTCCCTCAGCTCCCTTCAGTGATGGATAAGTTATGATGAGGGACTTGGAGTTAGCAGCAGTCAATATACCAAATGGAAAAATTAAGCAGGGATATTATTTGGAGGAGCTAAAAAGATACTTCTTCTCTTTTATCTCATCTTTATCAGATATAGTTAGAGAAAGTAACTCCTTGAAAACAAATGTTAAGACACTTTCAGAGAAGTTGAAGCCGTGTATTAAAACCTTAAAGCCATAATCCCTGGGGGGTGGGGAGGGGGCGACATTATGAGCACATGGAGACCAGAAGATTCCTGGCAGCAATGCATGATGACTGCTGATTTATTTAAATGTACCCACTAGTTCAAAGTTTAAGCAACATCAGGATAGGAGACAGTTCTTCAAATGCCCAGAGCCTTATTGAAAGAATCCTGCTAGACACTGGGAGTTGGGCTAGAAACTATGCAAATTAACAGCCTTCAAACTATAGACTAGAAAATGAAATAGCCAAAGTCCAAATGACCCTGGAAGTATGACCCATATGCCTACCTGCATGCTGAAAAACATTATGCCTGGAAATATGAATTCTCATCTTAAAAAGGGAAAAAACTCACTATTGGTTGTACGAAAGAAGAGATTGGAACATGGAATTGGGAACTCTGACCTGGACACTGGAATAATGTATCTTAATACTATCTCCTGTAGTATGAGAAGAAAATTCTAAAAGAAAATAGGAAACCACCTTAAAATGGAATAAGTAAGTAGGTAGATAGACAGATAGATGAAATAATGAATAAAGACATTGTGAACCACAAAATAACTTTTAATCAAAAACAGGCTAAGATTAAGGAAAACAAATGGCAATATGATCTACACAATAGAAGGAAAACCTAATGAGGCTGAGTTAAGGAATGCTTGCCATAAGATAATTACAGTATGAGAATTAAAATACATATCAGTGCATTGGAATCTTTAAGCAAACATATATAGAAGTTAAGCCATACATCTGTAATTCAAATCTGAGAATTTTGGGTGTGGATCAAAATTACTAAGAAATTTAAAGCATATGAGTAATTGGTACAAAGTGCAGGTGGGAATCCAATGGAACAAATATGGTTGAACTGATGAAAAGGGGAAACATTATAAAATGAACAAAAATGTGAAACACAGTGCAGGAAAAATTTTCAGTTTTAGAATAGAACTGTTTCCAAAGGGCTTAACCCTATTGTTGTGAGCTGTATTGTGTCTTTCCAATTCAAATTAACATAGCAAAATTCTAACCCTCAGAACCTCAGAATGTGACTGTATCTGCAGTTGAGTCCTTTAAGGAGGTAATTAAAGAAAAATAAGGTTACATGGGTGGATCTTATTCCAGTGTGGCTGGTGTCCTTATAAAAAGAGAAAACAAGGACACAGGAGCACACAGAGGGACAGCCATGGGAAGACACGGGGAGAAAATGGCCTCCTCCAAGCCAAAGAGAAAGGGCTCAGAATTATCAGCTCTGTTAACTTCTTGATCTCAGACTTCTAGCCTCTCAATTTCTGAGAAAATAAATTTCTGATGTTTAAGCCACCCAGTCTTTGGTACTTTGTTATGATAGCCGTAGTAGACTAATACATCTACTTTGGCAAATTTAATAAAATAAAGAGAAATAAAAACAGACATATGGAAAATTTTTTGACTAGAAAAAGTTATTTTAAATTCCCACAAATTTCCAGACAGAAATCTTTGGTTATACATGAAGGAACAAATTATAGAATAAGATTAAATAAAAAAATGAAATTATGCAGCCACCACCTTTATCCAATTCTAAAATATTTTCATCACCCCAAAAAGACAATTTTGATAGTACAACCCAGACTCTCCTAGTTTAAGTAAGCTAGTCTTCTCAAACTCCTATAGTAAAGAAACTGTTTTTTTTGTTGTTGTTACTTATTGTTTTGTTGTTGCTCCTATTAGTCTATTGTAGATCAATACTTTTGGAAAATAAAATAAAAATATCTGGCAGTGTCAAGTTGCGATATAAGATGCTAAACGCTAACCCTGGCTTCCTGTACTTATCTCATTTTAATGGATGACAAATTAGCCCACACTTTGAGTAGCCCTGCTTTAGGCTATCACATGAATTGTCTGCCATCAACTGAGAGTCTAACAGGACCAATTCCATCACACTTCACACCCCCATTATGTTAATCAGTACCACTAATCTAAGCCACCCAGGTCACCAACCATCATCCAGGTTATTTAGCCCTATAAGGCTTTATATATTCAATGATCTGACTACCTCTCTCATTCTTTTCCATTTTACCCAACCTCTCTGGTGTGCTCTCTGAAATTCAGGGTGTAAGAGAACAATAAACTCTTCTAAAGGTTGCAGCACACCTAAAGGTCCCTATTCTATTTTCATTTCCATCTTTCCCTTGCTGTTAACTTCCCATTTTGGTCAGGGATGCAAATGAATCATTACTAGACTAAGTCAGTCATGATAGTCACCTTCATCTTTGCCAGATACTTGATTTCGCTGCATTATTTGTAGCAGGTGTAGAGTAGAATTGCATCAACTGCAATTATTGACATTGATGCAATTCTTGACATTAATTTAGTTCATGATGTCTTCTAAAAGACTTTTAAGAAATTTACTTAACTGACATAAAGCAAGAACTACTTAGAAAAGGTCACTTTCTAGCCAACCCACACCCAACTCAAGCTTCCTGGATTCAATGTTGTTTTATTATAATATTGAGAACATGCAATGAAAAGCTTAAGTGCCCCAAACCAACCTGCCAAGGATGGCAGAGAAAAATGACGGAAAACATATTGGGTCATGAAGATAATTGCAGATGGCTGAACTTGTGTCAGTAACTATCTTTAGAGTTCGTTATACAGAGAAAACTCTAAGTGATAAAATTACCACTGTATACTCTGAACTCTATACCACTTCATTAGAAGAAAAACTTGGAGGGACTATATGGACAATGTTTTTCCTGCAGTTCTCTCAAATAAACAGCGTTTTCCCCCTCCAGGTATCTTGGACTTTAAACGTGCAGTAAGTGTCCTGATACTACTTCTTGATCAGAAGTCTGTGATGTTTTCTGTAATGATACATATAGAAAATATTTCCAGCTATCTAACTTTGCCATTGTAGCTCCAAAACAGCAATAGACAATACATAAATGAATGGGATTAGCTGTGTTCCAATAAGACTTTATTGCAAAAAAAAAAAAAAAAAATGTGAGAAGGATTTAGCTCACAGTTCATAGTTTGCCAGTCCCTATTCTAAATGACTGTTTTATATTCTTCCTTGAAAACTTTATGCTTTTTGACACTTTAGTCATTCTGACAGCTAATCTGCTATTAGTTACCATTTTCTGATTATTTCCCTTTAATCCTTTGATGGCATTACAAACTAGCTCGCTAATTTGCTCTCCATTACTGGTCCTTCCACGATTTTTGATAACCACAGCAGCACTAACATTTCAATTCCTTGACTTCCTCAAGAGCCATACTTTTTCTTTACTCCTACTTAAGTCACTCACAATAATGGTTCAAACTTAGACATTGTCATCAACAATAACATTGCTTCTTTCAAAGCCTTGAAAGCTAAAATTCTAATTTTAGATCACTAACTCTGGTCTTTCCAGCTTGTTTACTCTAGTCTCTTATTCCATTAACTTTTTAACCTCATTGGAACTATTACTCACTTTATCCTGTCTGCACACGTTATGTCCTCTTTACTAACACAGAACTATAGAATGCATGGCCCAGAACTATAATCAGTCCATTGCAAATACTTTTAATACCTTTTCTTTTGTTTCTACTTTGACACACTCATGAGAAAACAACCAATCGTTAATGAAATCCAAATGTCTCCTGATATGTTTTGGCTGTGTCCTCAGCCAAATCTCATCTTGAATTGTAGCTCCCATAATTCCCATCTGTTGTGGGAAGGATCTGGTGGGAAATAATTGAATCGTGGGGGTGTCTTCCCTCATACTGCTCTCATGGTGGTGAATAAGTCTCACAAGATTTGATGGTTTTATAAGGGGAAACCCCTTTTGCTTGGTTCTCATTCTCTCTTTGCTGCAGCCACGTAATACGTGACTTGCTCTTTCTTGACTTCTGCCATGATCCTGAGGCCTCCCCAGCCATGTGTACCTGTGACTAAATTAAACCTCTTTCCTTTATAATTACCCAGTCTCAGGTGTGTCTTTATTAGCAGTGTGAAAACAGACTAATACACCTACCTCGGATAAAAAGATAAGAAGGGAGCTAAAGGTTGTTGAAGAAAAATCCTAAAATGGTGCTGATATCTTTTTACATGTATAGCCACAAATGTTAAACTAAAACTATCCCAAAATCCCAATGTTTTCTTAGTAAATTCATTTTTTTAATCCAAGATGACTACTTCATATTTTCTTTTTGCCCCAATGTACTCAACTATTGACTTGGCGTTATCTTTAACTTACAAAATCAATGTCATAACGTGGAAGTATTATCCCCTTCCCAACTCCAAATCTCTGGATGCTCCTCATCTTTACTATTTTTAAAAATTTTATTTTTCGAGACAAGGCCCCATTCTTTCACACAGTTTATGGTGAAATCACAGCTCACTGCAGCCTCAAGCTCTGCATCCCAAGTGATCCTCCCGCCTCAGCTTCCCAAAATGCTTAGATTACAGGTGTGAGCTACTGTGCCCAGCCCTCGTGTTTATTCTTATAATGTGCCTTCTCCTTAGTTACAGAGGGCAGTCTGTCATGATGGTGGAGGCTATCGCCTGTACAGTAAGACATCTTGGCTTTCTGTCCTGTCTCTTCTATATAATAGCTGAGCTCTGTGAGAATAGAGGAGTGGTTTAACTACTCTGTATCCCTGTTTTTCACCTGTAAAATGAAAACGGTGATAGAATCTACCTCTCAAATTACTTCTGGAAATTAAGTGAGTTAATATTGTTCAATTCCTAAGAACAACCCCATCACATGGTAAGTGATTACTAAATATTAGACATCTTACTAACTCATTATTAAAATGAGGTAAGTGTCCTTGCTGCGATAGAAAGCCAACACTTCCTCTTGTGCTCCAGATTTAATTCCAAGTTTTGCATTCAACAGATCATGCTGAAATCCAAAATGTAAACAAGTTATAACAAAAACTGTATAGAAAATGTTGTATATATAGATTAACACAAATAATAAGGTAAATGGAATAAATCACTATAATTTCTATTATGCTGTTAGGTTTCTAAATAAATGTCTTCCAACCTAAATACCTCATATGCTTTCATGTTATTTTAGAGTTGGTTAAAAATATAAGTATGCCATTTCTTGCCATAAGTTGTTGTCTTCCTCTTGCTAGTGTCTGATATTAAATATGTTTTAAAAAGAGAAAGATTCAAACAATCATGGATTCAGATTTTTTTTGAACCTAAAATGTTTACATTTTTAAAAGATACACAATTTTAGTATAAAATGAGTTAAGGACCTTTGCAAGTGAGAGGCCTTGCCGCTTAAGCTTCATTAGCATCTCCTTTAATATCCTCAACAATCATAAAATGAGCTTGTTATTATCCCCCACATACTAATGAAGAAACACGGAGTAACATGCTAATGGCTACATAGGCAGTTGAGCAGCCTAGCTGAGATTTGTCCCAAATTTGCTGGATTTAAAGCCTATCTTTCTGCCTATCCTTATAGGCAGAAAGAAAGTTAAGATTTCAACAATTACCTTATTTGTTCAGTTGCCACTTTCTCAATATTTATACACATCATGAATATGATTTTTTTCCCAGTTTCTTTTCAGGTTCTGCTGCTGCCACTAAAAGGGTACATGGGGAAGCTTCTCATTCTCTTGAACATGTTGAGAATTGAAATATACCACCCCCATAAGGAGGTGATGACTACCTGACAAACACAATTATCAAAATTATAACAGCAGGTGCCCTCATATTTCTAGACACCCCCCATCTCATCTTCCCACCCATGTGGGCAAAGGTAAACAGTAATTCTAAGAATTTAGTCTTAGAAGCAAGCATTGGACGTGTTAACACATGCTAACCCATGTCAACAATTTTCTGTCAAAACAAAGAAGACTTTTGCTGTAGGACAGGAAGCAAAGAGCAATTACATTCAGACTTCTGAACGGTAGTGGTGGTGAAAAGTTTACGAGGCTGGAAATAAAAAAAATTGTAACATAAATGCAGGGTAACAAAAGACCAAGAACAGGCCCTCTGGTGAATAGACATCAAGGTAGAATCATAGTAATAGTGCCAGATTTTTGGAGGATGGGGCTGTAAATTCCTCACAGGAACCATAAGCATAGTTGGGATGTACTTCATGAGGTCTTGTGGCTGAGTACCTCCAAAGTGTGGGTACACTGTGCTGATCTGGGAAACGTCCCTTTCTCCAGCTTGATGAACTCCCTGTTTGCTGCAAACCAAGTTTGACTGTAATGAAGAAGTCAAAATGCATTCATTATAATCTGTGGCATCATGGTGAATACAGTTTAGTAGGACAGCACGTAAGCTCCAGCAGCTCACTGACTGGCAGGAGAAATTTGAAAGAGCAGTATGGTTAATTTCAGAGACAATTTTGTGCCAGAATCCTCAATCCACTAAGGATTTGCATTACTCTTTGTTATTCTTTTATGTTAATGTAAATCCCTTGAGAGAAGAATAATGTCTATTCCTTAATGTGTACCAAAATAGAATCTTAGGATGTGAGTCTTACGGGATTCGGAATGATTTAATCCTCTCTAATCTGCACTTGGCTATGGGCTATAAATTACTTAACTTCTTAACTCCTTTGTTTTCTCACCTATAAATTTAAACTAAAGATGTGAAGTTTAAAGGAAGTATCCCATATGACAAGCCTCATGTATGACTTTGCTGCATAGTATATTTTTCAAAAAGATTTTGTTCTTCCTCTTATCTCATAGGTACCATCATATTATCATTTACATTGCTTGTATCCTCTTCCAATTTCTTCACTTACCAGAAATCTTTGCCTTACCCAAAATGTTTTCATCATAAACATCATGGGAAAGTTCATTGTAGTGTACTTCTTTACACATTTCTGAGTTTTAAAAGTATTCCAAATATTTAAGTGGCTACATTAGACCCTTATGCCACATCAGAGGGTACACATTTTAAAAGTACATGATTACTGTGTACTTACTATATGCTAGATAGTGTGCTAAAAATTGAGGAAGCAATTATAGTTAGAATCCCCGATTTCAAAAATTCATAATCAAGGAAGGGGATGCTACATATCATAAGTGAAAACGGGACCAAAATGAAGGACAGGCTGAAGTAGCAAAGAGGAAGAAGTCAGTGTCATGCTGCGCCATATTAAAGTCTGAGACAAAAAGAAAAATCAATAATATTGATCCTGCCTTTATTTAAAATTTTGATTTTTTTCTCATTGATTTTTTGCATTGATTTTTATTTTTTAAATATTGTATTAAAATATTATCTGTCTTGATTGCTGAGTTTTTTGCTCTCCTTAAGTTTCATGCATCTAATTGAGGGTGTTATGGACTGAATTCCTTTCCCTCAAATTAGGATACTGAAGTCCTAACCCCCAATATGACTGTTTTTTGAGACAGGCCCTTTAAGAAGATAATAAACGAGGTCATAAGGGTAGAGTCTTTAGAATAAGAGAGAGAGACTCCAGGCATGCCTGCAGAAAGAGGAAAAGCCATGTGAGGACACAGCAAGAAGGCAGCCATCTGCAAGTCAAAGAGAGAGGCCTCTGGAGAACCCAAACCTGCCAACTACTTGATCATGGATTTCCAACCTCTAGAACTGTGAAAAATACATTTCTGATCTTTAAGGTATCCTGTCTGTGTTATTTTGTTATGACAGCCTCAGCTGAAAAGCTAATGGAAAGAAGAAAGATAAGGAGAGATTTCATGAAAGATAAATCACTTGAGTTTAGTGTTAAGGGTCAAAGAGTATGCAGAGACAGAGAATAAAAGATAAGTCTGGGAATTTTGAGCATGGAATCAAAATTGTAAAAGTGATCTTTTAGACAGAGGTCATGTCTTTGAGAGAAACATTAAATGCCAAATTTTAGCATATGGAACCAGGCAGACATCAGAGCTGAATTGGCCTCTGACCAGAGACCTACACTGATGCCTCTTTCTGTAAAGTCTGTGAGTTAAGATTTTTATTTTTTATATTTTTTAATTGTTAGAAAAAATTCAAAAGGATGATATTTATTGGTACAAAAAATTTGCATGAAATTCAAATTTCAGTACCTATAAATACAGTTTTATGAGGACACAGCCATACTAATACCTACAAGTATTATCTATGACTCTGTTTATGTCACAACAGCACAGTTGAGTCATTGTGACAGAGGTCACATGGCCCACAAAAAGTGAACTATTTGCTGACACTTTATAGTTAAAGAGTACCAGTCCTTGGACCAGACAATGTTCTTTT
>NW_012119154.1:7561746-7613075 GCF_000951035.1 Colobus angolensis palliatus | reverse complement strand
AGAAAGAGAAAGGGAAAGGAAGAAAGAAGGAAGGAAGGAAGGAAGAGGAAGAGAAAGAGAAAGGGAAAGGAAGAAAGAAGGAAGGAAGGAAGGAAAGAAGGAAGGAGAGAAAGAGCAAGCATGAGAATAGGTTTAGGTTTAGATTGTGGGGAAGAAGGAAGTGAAAGAGGGGAGACAGAATGGAGAAAGGAAAGAAGAAAATAAGATGTGTATCTTTTTATTTCCCTAACACTCAATAAAAATAAGAACAGGAGCCCTTAATTTAGCACTGGCGAAAGCAAATGTCTTGCCAGGCTATCCTGAGCCCTTGTGATATTACAGCACCACTGTGAAAGCTACTGAGGTTAGCCACCAACTCTGATAGGGCTCTTTTCTAAACCAAAAGTAGCCACATGCTCAGTGTATTATAATGTAGAGCTCACTACCGAGCACATTTAGTAAAGTGTCTCAGACAAAGCTTCTCATTTGTTCACTGTAATGGAGGAAATGGCATACCAGTGTTCACTAAAGCTTTGTGTCTCAGTTGACCCCCCAACAGCTGAAAGCACCCATAAGCAAATTTGTGGGAGAATCGTTAATATTGAATGAGTTGTCAGTGTGGAGAGAAGTTTGAGGTAAATGAAAGCATTGCTACATCTACATTTGAAGTAACAATAAGTATTGTATCTAAGTAGATCCATTTTGCCTAATGAATAAATATGGCTCAAATATTAATGATGCGATTCTCTTAGATTAATAATTTGCATAGTGGAAGCATCCTTAATTAGGTGGCAAATTCATTGCATTGTAGACCTTCAAGTCAATTGCTTCTGCTCTTCACACCATCCCCCCAATATTGTATTGATCAAAATGGCTTATTCTCAGCAATATCTTTCCAGTCTCAAATAGAAACCACAGCATAATCACGCTATTCTCTGCCAGTTTTATTCCAATGAAGCATACTGTCATATTCATTTTCTGACATGTGATTATGAAAGAATCTTTAGTCCCTGTAATAAAAAAGTAAGGTTTAGAATGATGATGAAATAGGAAAACGCTTGATGTAACTCTCATTTTTGCCATTGTTATTGACAGGATGTTTGTGTCCTCTCAAAATTTATGTGTTGAACTTCTAACCCCCAATGTGATGGTATTAGGAAGTGGGGCATTTGGGAAATGATTAGCTCATGAGTGTAGAGCCTTCCTAAATGGGATTAGTGCCCTTAATTTAAAAAAATCCTAGAAAGCTCTCTTTCCCTTTTCCATCATGTGTGGATGCAGCAAGGTGTCATTTACGAGGAATGGGCCCTAACAAGACACCAAATCTGCCAGTGCTTTGACCTTGGATTTCCCAACCTCCAGAACTCTTGATAAATAAATGTGCGTTGTTCAAACCTCCCAGTTGACAATATTTTTATTACAGCAACCCAAATGGACTAATACATCTGTATACCAGCTTTGGGATTTCTGACAAGTTACCTAATATCCTAGGGCGTGCTTCCTCATAAATAAAATAAGTTGAAAATAGCAACTTCAAGTTGCTGTGAGGATCACATGAAATAATCTAAGTAATCCTCTTAGCTCAGTTTCTGGTACACCACTAGCATGCATATGTTGGTTCCCTTTTATACAGTTTTGAAAAATTTAGGCACTGAAACAAAAATTGGTAATCTCCAGATCTGATTTTATATTCTAGAAATGTAGTGCAGCTTCTCTGACTTTTAGAAAACATTTTTCAGTGACTATCATAGAAATTTAAACATTTTAAAAGTATAAAATGGAAAAGGAAGAAAAGCATTAGTAAGATTGTACTTATTTGTGCAGATATTATTTGTGAAAAGGAATAAGGGAAAAGAATTATGAAGTGTTTACAATTTATTGATTTGGTCCCAATTTCTGGATGTTAGAATGTTATAAGCCTTTTTACTGGTTATAAAGAAGAAAATAGAACGTTAGAATAACTGGGCACATTATCTTTTTAAAAGCTGTGAATCCCTCCAAATAGGACCATTATTTTTAGTCTGGGGAAGGAAAAATGGAACAACAACTTGTGGCCTGGGTGTTCTGCTGCTGGGGAAAGAGTTTGGTTTATGTTTTGTGTGCTTGTTTGTTTGTTTGTTTCTAGCACCCCATGTCAAACCTGTCTAATTTATGTCTTCAAAATGTCAAGGATCTCCCACCACCTGCAATTTCCACATTCAGATTATTTCTCTGCAGCCCTGTCAATGTTAAGCTATTTTAGAGGGAAGTGGGTGAGCTAGGACTGGTCTCCACATGGGAGCACGTATTTCCAAACACAGGGTGAGCCAGGTGTCTTATTCCAATTATCGTGCTGCTATAAGAGAATACCACAGACTGAGTAACTTACAGAGGACAGAGATTTATTTCTCACAGTTCTGGAGGCAGAGAAGTCCAAGATCGAGGCATTGGCGTTTGGTGTCTGCTGAGGGCCTTCGAGCTGTGTTCTCACGTGGCAGAAGACAAAAGGGCAGAAAGGACCTAGGCTAGTCCCCTTGAGCCCTTTTATGAGGTACTAATGCATTCATGAGGGTGGAGCCCTCCTGACTTAATCATTCCCCAAAAGGCCCCACCTCTTAATTACAGTGGAGATGAAGTTTCAACATGTAAATTTAGGGGGACACTCATACCATAGCATTCTGCCCTGGCCCCAACATTTATGTCTTTCCCACACGGAAAATATATTTTTATTTCATATCAACAACCCAAAGTTCTTAACTAATTCTAGCATTCACTCAAAAGTTTTCTCTCCAGACTCTCATTTAAATTAGATATGGATGACACTAAAGGTACATCCAATGCTTGTTCACTCTGTGTGCCAGCAGATTTAGTATCAGGTGGACACCATCAAGCTTTACAACTCATGCCGTCTGCGGTGGTGGCCCAAACTGCACCTGAGCCCACCTGAGTCACATCTGGAGCAGCCAAAGAGTGCTACACCAGAATGCAGGCAGCAGAGACTTGAGGCAGCCTGGGCAGTGAGCCCTGCAGTCCCACAGGCACCCTGGGACTCTTTAGTGACCTGGGTCTCTTCCTTGAAACCATTCTGCCCTCAATGTTCTGACTCTGGGCCTGTGATGGCAAGGCAGCCTGGAAGATCTCCAAAATGCCTTCAGGGTCATTCTCCCACAGTCTTGATTAATAGCATCTGGCTTCCTTCAATCCATACTAATCTTCTTATCAAAGGGACTGTTGGCTACATCCTTAGTTTTCTCTCCTAAATATGCTTTTTTATTCTTTACATAGTCAAGCTAAGAATTTCCCAGATCTTTTATGTTCTGCTTCCTCTTTGATTATTAATTCAGTCTTTCACTCATTTCTTTCTTCTTGTATTTTACTATAAGTAGTTTAGGAGACACCATTTAATATCCTAAACACTTCGCTTAGAGATTTCTTCAGCTAAATATCCTAGTTCATTGCTCTTAAATTCTGCCTTCCGGCCGGGCGCGGTGGCTCAAGCCTGTAATCCCAGCACTTTGGGAGGCCGAGACGGGCGGATCACGAGGTCAGGAGATCGAGACCATCCTGGCTAACACGGTGAAACCCCGTCTCTACTAAAAAATACAAAAAACTAGCCGGGCGAGGTGGCGGGCGCCTGTAGTCCCAGCTACTCGGGAGGCTGAGGCAGGAAAATGGCGTAAACCCGGGAGGCGGAGCTTGCAGTGAGCTGAGATCCGGCCACTGCACTCCAGCCCGGGTGACAGAGCAAGACTCCGTCTCAAAAAAAAAAATAAAATTAAATTAAATTCTGCCTTCCACAGAGTACTGTGACACAAACATAATTCAGCCATGGTCTTTGCCACTTTGAAACAAGGATGACCTTTCCTTCAGTTTTCAGTCACACAGTCCTCATTTCCACCTAAGACCTCATTCAAACGGCCTTCACTGTCCATACTTCTACAAACATTCTGTTCGCAACCACTTAGATAATCTCTAAGACGGAGGCTTTCTCCGTATCTATCCTTTTCTTCTAAGCCTCACCAGAGTTACCCTTAATGCTCCATGGCATTCTAGATGTTTTCAAACATGACCTTCAAAATTGCTTCAGCCTCTACCCATTACCCAGTTCAAAGCTGCTTCCACATTTTTAGGTATTTGTTATAGCAACACCCCACTTCTCAGCACCAATTTCTTAGTCCATTTGTGCTTCTGTAACGGAATACACAGACTGGGTAATTTATAAAGAACAGAAATGTATTTCTCACAGTTGCGAAGGATGGGAAGTACAAGATCAAGGCACAGGCATTTGCTGTCTGATGAGAGCCTTGTTGATGTGTCCCCTATATGACAAGGCAGAGGGTAAAAAGGATCTTTGCTAGTTCCCGCAAGTCCTTTTATAAGGCACGAATACATTCATAAGCCCTCATGACTTAATCACTTCCCAAAAGGCCCCCACCTCGTAATACCATCACAACAGGGATTCGGTTTTAACACATGAGTTTTGGGAGACATTCAGACCGTCATATCAGCAGACCATCAAAAACACATTTCTTTATAGTTGGAAGGAAACTTTGACATCATTATGTCCAGCACTAGATGCTATGAAAAAAGTAAAGCCCCTCTCCCAAGACCAATTTAGAAAGGTTCGAAAATTCTAGATTTGGTGCACAATTTTAAGCAACATATGAAACTCCCAATGTCCATCCATGAAACTCCAGTGTGGTCCATGGAACTTAGATAATGAAATTTTTTCTATGAATAATGTTTAATAAGAATGGGAGGAGAAATAAAAATTTCTTTGACTATCAAATTTCTCAAAATATTTTGCCAGGGGAAAAAATGTACTGTAAAATGTACTGTGTCCTCAGCAACTATTTTTGCTTGGCTAATATTTTCAGAGAGATCCAGGGAGATGAGTAATTTACTTCCAGAAAAAAATCTATCATTTCCACATACAACGCATTTGTTAGTGTATCCAGGGCTTTGTGCTATCTTTTTAGTATACTGCATTTACTCTAGCTGAGAAGTAATTCAAATGTAGCATATTTTGAATGCTAGGTACTTTAGTAATCCCTTCATGCTGAAAAGATGATAAACAAAAAAAACAATTATGTGGCAAGGATGTGAATTAATATCACCCATACATAGTGTAATCAATAAACTTACTTAATAGCTGCCTAAGGATAATTGTTGCAAGTGTATTTTGCTTTAAAAAAATTTCTTAAATTTTGTAAATAAGGCAATTTAAAATAATTAAATACATTTTTCTTACATAAAGTTTTCTGTGGGTATTAAAATTTCATGGTTATGAAAGAATATGAAAAACAGTACAAAAATGGAGTATGCCAAATTGTGTGTACAGAATGATTACCAAGACAAAATGAAACACCATGAGATTAAAAAAGAAAACAACTAGGAAAAGTACCCCAAAATTATATGTGTTATGGAAAATATAACTGGGAACTATTTTTGTAATATTCTCCACTTACCAATTTTTCTGTCACAAGATTTTACCACTTTTATAATAAAACAAAGACATTTTAAGGAATAACCATTTTGGGCAGTGATACTGAATTTTTCTGTAGACATTAAGTCAAATAGCAGCTACAAAAGTTACTCTGTGCCAGGGCCCAAACTAAATATGCTGAAATGTTTCACCTGCTGAATTTTCAAAACATTCATATCCCTCTTATGCAAATGAGGAAACTTATGCTTGAGGTAAGCAACAAATTCAGTAAGAGGGAGAACTGGCAAAAATGTATGCTTCTTTTTTTCATATTTTTCAAGTTTTTGGAAACTAACCCTATACTACTTTGCAGTCAAGATGAATGGTTTTTTTTTTCTAATCATGGGCTGTATTATCCATACAGCAACAATGATCTCAGACAGTGTGGGGAAACGTTGAGGGAAAAGGTGGAGAGCAGCAGTTGAGATTCCTGATCACTTTACCCTTTGTACTGTTTCCTCTAATAGGATTGATTAACTGACGATGCATAAAACTTGCCATAAAAGCCACCATTCCAAAATATTATATAAATGTTAACATTATAATAACAATACAATTCTTATCTCCATGGATTCCTTTTGTATTTTTTTTTTTTTTTCTTTTCCTGTCTGCTGCCTGAGGTGGAAAGAGGAATAACAAGAAACAAAGTCAATAGCATTGAGTATGTACCAGGCTGGTTAAGAGTTTCAATGTTTACATACATTTGTGGAGAAACAAAAAAGTTTGATAACTGTATGATAACTTTTACAAGGAATGTTTAAAATTTCTTTCTGGAGAATGGTCTACATTAAGTTTATAGCCACATTTACATAACATAAGATGCATAATTTTTTGCATAAATCAACATATTTACAGCATAATTGTGAGGAAGTGGCACACCCAGGTGGCATTCTGACTCATTTAGTTAAAGGACAAAGCATATTTGTAATGGACAGTGAACACAAGCATATGTAACCTTAGAAAGGGAAAAAATATCAAAAGAAAAAATGTCATCATCTGGTTCATCCTTTATTTGTCCCCAGGGTTTTCTTTTTCCCTTGGTATTTTACATAGGAGAGTATTTTGAGACCAGGCTTGGGGGATTTAAAGGCACTTTTGTTCAGAATAGAGCAGATATCATCATATAGAGCACTATTCCCTCATGCCTTACTCTTGGTAGAAATAAAAAATAATAAAGTAAGCTTAAAATATCTGACACTCATCAGCAAGGCTACCTGGATCTATCTTGTGCTTCCTGAGAGAAAGAAAAGAAAAGGTATGCAAGAAGAGCATTAGTATTTTACCATAGGAGAGCTATTTACTTGAAAACTATAGCCTGTTTTTGTGGATTTCGTGGAAAATCAACACGCAAACTTAGCCTAAGCCTCACTGTTCTTTCATGACAGTGATACATTGCAGCACCATTGTCTGGCTGAAACATATACAACCACCATTTGCATTTATATTTGAGAAATGGTTTGTCTCCTACTACAGTTTCCCCTTTTTAATAATTGCACATGTGATTTTTTTCAATTACTGTTCTGTTTGTCATTTTGGAAGTCCTTATTCTTTGTCCTTAGGTAGCAGTTGGTGGTGTTTTCTGGCTGGCCCGGTTTACTTCTCCATCTGTTATCAGCATTAATCATTTCATCATGAATTTTAGGGTAGCTCTGTCTGCAATATTTTAACTTCTACTCCCCCTCCTGGCCCCTCATCTACTTTGCAGCTGCAAAGCAGAACTGTATGGAGCTTGTGGGCCAAAATCATATCTACGGATTGGCATCGTGGACGGAAACATTGAAAGGACAAAGTTAATTCAGCATTACCCTAGAATCTAAAATATTTAAAAAATAACTTCTGTCTTTCTATTATGTTATTCAGAATTATTTTGAGGGCCAGTGTGAAAGGGTACGGTAGGCATTTTTGCACTTATTCTAACCTGTTTTGTACACACAGCAAGAAAAATGTGGTATTAACCTGCTTTCCTATCAAATAATTAGTGACCCACTCAGAGAAGAAATTTTGCATAAGTTTACCACAAATCTAACTCTATGTTTTCATTAAACTCTTAGTTCGTAGTCATGGGACACTATGGTACAAATCATTGAAAGAAGGTATCATTCCAAAGTCATTTCCATTTAGCTTCAACAACCGTTTCATGGTACTGTTGGTTTGTTTGTTTAAATAAAAAAAAGCTCTTCAACATTTGGCCAGAGGGGGTGGTCAACTCAACTCCACCTTACAGACCCACCAGGCACATCATATCCCCAAAACTTTCCCATGGAGCACATGTTCCTCAAGGTATTATTCCAAAAGAACCACAACAACAATGACGACCACGACAACAACAAAAGAACTTCTTTATTAGTTATGCTGAACATTATATATTTCTCTTGAAGATAAAAAGAACTATATTATATTAAATACATATATCATATTTTTGACCTAACACCTACAGTGCCCTATAAAACTGGTGGCTAATGAAATATCTCTTGGTTAGGGCCAAAATCAAAATTCTTTTCTTTGGCATCAGAGAAACCAAATCTTAGTGACAGTTATCAAACAAACGTCTCCAGGGACTCATGTTTCCATTTTTATATCACCACAGAGCATCTACCTTGCAGTTTTACTTAAGTAAATAATCATGAATGGATAAATGCATAAGCAACTGATTAGAACATGAAAATACATATTTTATCTGAAAAAAAATCTTGAGTTATTGGCTCATCACATTGGAAGTTTTGCATCATTAAAAAATCCAATGAAGTACACTGTAATACAGAGTTTAACAGAGTATCATCATTTATTCAAACCATTTCTCACTTATTTTATTGGTAAGCCATACTAAATTCTAAAGCATGTTTCTGAAAGTTTATGCATCTTCCCCCAAATACTTGTATCCTAATTGAGTTCTTGGATCTGCCTTATATTTAGAGTTTACAGAGTTGCAAAACCTCTGAGTAGGGCAGGGGACGTTATGGCTAAGATAGGCCAATGTTTCATTGTACAGATGCAGTAAGTAAGCCTCAGATGACACAAAGGATTTGTATGCGGTCACAAGGATAAATTTTCACAAAGGTTTTTCATATTTTTTTCAGTATATTCAGCAGTATCTAGCACATTTAATAAGAAATTTGATAGATTAATTCATTATGTTTATATCAACACCTTTCTTAAAAGCTACTTTTTAGATAGAACAGACTTCAAAAACCTATTATCTTAAGACTTGATGGAAAGGAAATTTTTCTTACTCATTAATTGGCTAGACTCCTATGCAACTTGCCAAGAAATGATATTCAGAAGGTCTAGTTTGCAAAAGACAATCATTTAAAGTAATGAGTGGGTGTCAGTGAGAACTTGTGGGTGTAAAGGTGAAAGTGAGCCACCAGCCAATGACAGACTCCTCAGTACTATGTGACCTCACTTCATCAGACAAATGTCACTACACATTGCTTAAAAAGGACACATCTGACCCTCAAATTTTACCTTTAAAGGATTAGAAAATGGTAAGATAAGAAAGTGGTTTCAACATGAACATCACAAAGTGTAAGCTTTAAATAAATATATCATGCAAAAGAAAGAGTGGCTATTTACTTCAATAAAAAGTAGACTGCATAGTTATATGACAGTTAAGAAAAATATATAAGAAAAAATAAAAATATGGGACACATTTATAATCATGGTAGTTTTAATCTTGTAAATCTCAATCTCTCAAAAATGCTTAAAAAAAGTAAATCTACTAAACTTTCTAATAAGGTAGCCAATAATAATCACATAGTGGTTGAATAGTGCTTTCTGCATGCTCCATAAAATAATTTGAAAATTTATTAAAACATGAACATACATCAGCTATGTATGAGGTCTCAAACAATTACAAGATCTAGGATATGTGAAGGACATTTTCTCTGACTCAAAGCAATAAAATTAGCAATAAAAACAGAAGAAAAGTTAACAAAAGAGCTGCAGAAGAAAAAGGGAGAAAACTAGAAAAATTTGTTCTCAGAACGTTAAAAAGAAAAGATTCATATATTTATGAAGCCAAGTTGTTATAAATAAGCTGTTGTCAGAAATCTGTACAAAGTAAAGAAAACCTGAGAACTGAATTTAAAATGAGACTGGGGATGTAGAATAGTAACTTGATACCACAGAAAATTGCATCACTGCAATAGGAGACAAACAGGAGCAGTGTCCTAGAATTTGACAGAGAAAGTTAAAGAACAAGAATTAGAGAAGAGGTATTATGGAACACAGATGACAGATCCAGATACCCAGTCTAGATTAGCTGAAATAACTAGCATCCATTCCCAGTGAAAACTCTTCTGCAATGATAATAGAAAGAGTCTCCCTTACAATAATATTCAATTCAAATTGACATCCAAGCTAATTGGCAAAATGCTTAAAGCATTACCAATAAGTGCAGGAAAAAAATGGAATGTCTGATTTCAGAACTATATTTGAGAAATATTTAGGATATTTGGGAACTAAAAGGGAAAGTCAATATGTGCTCAAAAGGAAAATGTTAATTTTATGCATGATAATTTCTTCTGAGTCATTTAAATTACTATAATCCCATGAATGGGAAGTAAAATGTATCAAACCTAAATGCCTCCAGCCCAGTCACTCTGGGTCTCAGTTTATTTATATATAAAATAATGGGAATTAACCAGATGCTCTTAAGTTCCCTTCTAGCTTTCCTTGTCAACAAGTCTCAAACAAAATAAACACAGATACCAAAATCTACCCTAAGTGAAACAAAAAGTTATTTATTTCTTTCTTCTAAATAATAGCTAATATTTATTGAGTTCTTCTTATATGTCAGATGTTATTGTCATAATTTAATCCTCACAGCAGTCCTTTGAATTGGGTATCAGATTCACTCCATTTTGCAGATCTGGAAAATGAGGCTCAAGGAAGTTAAATAACTTGGCAGAGGTCACAAATCTTGGGGGTGTCAGAGACATGTCTTGCAGATTTTGCAACATGATCGAAAGATCCTGCCTCTGGGCCATTAAGCGGCACTGCATCTCTGTAGTGTTATTTTTTCAGGCTTTTAAAACAGCATCTTGCCTCTCTCTGTATTTCCATGATCCCCAGATGCTCTCTTTGCATTGTACTCTTTGCCTCCATAATCATGGTTTTCTGTAGTTTTATTCTAGGACTATTAAGGACTTTGTGGATCTGACAGGTACTTCTGCTCAGGTAAACGGCGTGGAGGCACACACACATTTCCGGTAATTCTTTCACGACTTGGCCTTTTCCTGGATAGCTAGTGTTTGGTTCAGGAAAAGAAAAAAAAATAGAACTCAGAATTTTCCAGTTGTTTTCTGCAGACCACCAAGTAATACACACAATCACAATGATATTTTATGGAAATAATAGAGCTCTATGTTCAAAAAGCATGTAAACATTCTAACATACAATAGTTATCAGATTTCTTTAATAAGGAATTTCTTAAAACTTTTATTATGCCGATGTGTATTATACAGAAATTCTCAGGTTTTTCTAATGATGGAAACTTTATTTTGTTCATGGAGCATATAATAAACAAATATATCATAACACATTGGGAAGTGCTAAATTATTCAATTATTTGTTTATTCAAATAATAACTTCATGAGTATCTTCATGAAAATTCATATGATGCTTAAAAGAGAAGCTTTGACTATTTGAGCACAATATTATAGACATAAATTGTCAGAGAAATGGAGTTACTTTTCCTTCGTTTCAGTTGTGACAGGAGATGAACTATCCATTAAACAAGTAATCTACATCTTTATCTTTTAGAAGACAGGAGGAACTATTTTGGGCCATAGAGTTCAGGTCTATACATTTGTTTCATTCTTTCTGACACAGAGTGTTTAGAATAAACTGAGTTTACCTTGTATGTGAACAGGCAGTATAAACAACAGGAACTCCATTATGGTTAAATCACTGATGCATGGGTATGAGTCTGACTCAGGTGTGTATGTGAGCTTCTTAATTCCATTTCAAAATTTGCCCTTTCATCAGAGCTAGAAAGCAAACTCTGTTTGTCTAGAAAATCAGGCAAGGCCAGGGTCTCTTCATTTATATTGGATTGAAATGTTTCTTTCTCTTTGAGAGCACAGAGCTATTTATCATATTGGATGTCTAACGCCACAGAACACATCATTCTGGGTTCAGTCATAATGCTTGAGTAACACCAGTGATCAAACTTCTGAAAGCAGTCTGCAATAGGTCACACCACCAACAACAAATCACAATGGAAAGTGGAATAAAGTCGACCAGCTGAAGGCTAGAAAAAAGTAATTGTACATTTCCCAAAATGAATTGTATTCAATTAAAGGGATATACACACATATACATATATATGTGTTATGCATATATGTGTATAGAAATAGATATTTTAAACATACATATGCATAAATACATATGCATATTTATTAGTACGTTCTCACACTGCTGTGAAGAAATATCCAAGACTGAGTAATTTATAAAGGAAAGAAGTTTAATTGACTCACAGTTCCACATGGCTGGGGAGGCCTCAGGAAAGGCACAATCATGGTGGAAGGGGAAGCAAACAAGTCCTTCACTTGGTGGCAGAAGAGAGAGAAGTTTATAAGGAAAAGCCTCTTATAAAACCATCAAATCTCGTGAGAACTCACTCACTATCGTGAGAACCACATGAGGGTAACCACCCCCTGATTCAATTACCTGCCACCAGGTCCCTCCCATGACATAATCCCATGGGGATTATGGGTACTATAATTCAAGATGAGATTTGTGTGGGGACACAGCCAAACCATATCATTCTGCCCCTGGCCCCTCCTAAATCTCATGTCCTCACATTTCAAAACACAATCATGCCCTTCCAACCAACAGTCCCTTGAAGTCTTAACTCATTTCAGTATTAACTCAAAAGTCCAAAGTCTCATTGGAGACAAGGCAAGTCCCTGCCTTGTAAGTAATTATTTACCTTTAGATTCTGCTATTTTGAAAAAAAATGTCTTTTAGAAGGTAGGTTAACATTAAGAAAACTTTTACGTGATTGTCTTTGGCATTTCTGTTGAGTTTCTGGGTCAGTTAAAGTTTGAGCCTATGTAGACATGGCAATGTGTCAGTGAGAAATTTAGAAAGATGTAGCCAAGGTGAAACATTGCACAACTTTACAGCCTATGAGCCTGTAAAATCAAAAGAACTTTAGTTACTTCCTAGGTACAATGGGGTTACAGGCTTTGGGTAAATACACCTGTTTGAAATGGAAGAAATTGGCCAAAATGCAGGGGCTAAAGGCCCCACGCAGTTCCAAAACCCAACAGGGCAGTCATTAAACCTTAAAGTTCCAAAATGATCTCCTTTGACTCCATGTCTCACATCCAGGTCACACTGATGCAAGAGGTGGGCTCCCACAGCCTTGGGCAGCTCTGCTCTTGCGGCTTTGCAGGGTGCAGCCCCCATTTCGGCTGCTTTCACAGCCTGGCATTGAGCGTCTGTGGCTTTTCCAGGAACACAGTGCAAGGTTTTATATGTATATAACATATATACATATACATGTGATATGCCTATATGCATATATATGTATAGAAAAAATACACATACATATACATATATACATACACATATACAATAGATGTGAAAGGAAGTAACAGATTGCAACTTTTGGAGTAGTCTAATATTTTTAAATTTCTAAATTCTTCAGTGAAATTCAGATGCAGTCAATCAAATTAAACAAGCTTTTTCTTTCCTACTGATATTTTTTTTCCTCCTGGATACTCTTGAACATTCTCTCCTCTCCCTTGAGTAATTATATAGCTTTATTTTTGATAAATAGTGTAAAATACAAGAACATAACTTATTCACAGTTTTAATACAGTTGATTTGGTGAAAAAATAAAAGACCAGAAGGACCAATGAATTTTTATTTGTTGGTAATTTTAGCAAACTCTGGGACAATTTTCCAACATTTTGTACTTCATATTCTTTTCTCCTTTATAGCCTGTAAAAGTTATCATTAATTTTGAGTTCCTTATCTGTACTCTTTGTATCTGTTTCACTTCATTAGTTTCACTTATTTTATTTTTAGCTCTACTCTAGAGACTCCTAGAACATCATCCTCTCCTGATTTCTTTGCTGGCTGCTTTTATAACCAAACTCCAAACATCACAATTATCAACTTAGTCCTGGGTGTTCTGTCTTAATGTGTCAACTGCAAAAATGACCTCAATTCTTAGGAACTTCTGCCATCAGTAGCTGGAGTCTATTGGGTTTCAAGTCTGGGCCTCAAGGGGCATGGCAAGCTTTCATCCTCTTTTTTGAGATTTCAGCACCATCACCAAATGAGTAAGTCCCAGGTAGCTTGCTGGAGGATGTACAACCATGTGGAACGCAGATGAGCCATCACAGCTGAGTTGTTTTGGACCTGCCAACCCTAAACCAATGTCGCAGCTGTCTGCGGAAGCACGAATGAGATATGGCCAAACTCCATTGAGCCTGGCCCAGATAAGCAGAACTGTCTCACAGAGCCCAGGACAAATTGCCAAACCCTAGTATTGTGTGTTCAATAATTTCTAGTTGTTCTAAGCCACTAAGTTTTAGAGTGACTTAAGTGGTTGTAACTACCTAATAAGCACATTTTGTAATTCCTTTTTATTATCATCTATCATAGTCTGTTATTATTTTCTTTGTTTATTTATTTATTAGCTGTTTCTCTGAAAATGTAGGACAATTGCATTATTTGTCTTGTTCTCTGACGTATTCAGAACAGTTGGTGACTGGCACATCAAAGGCGCTTATTGAAAAGTTACTGAATAAATGAACACATAATTGGATGAATAAATGTTTATAGGTAAACTTTCCAAAAGTACATTGATAAAAATGAATATTTCTATCAGTTATATTAATAACTTCCTTGCTCTCTAGAATGACTCAGGAACTTTAACGTATATTATTAAAGCACAATTTCTATTGTTTGTTTTAAGTTGTTTTTCTGCCATTGCTCTCTACTTTGATTATTTTGCTGTGTTTTCGATTTGTACATGTCCATTACATTTAAACAATTTTGAAAACGTCTTCTCTTAAAACATTTTTAGCCACAATGATGTATCCACTTTTTTTTGTTTGTTTGTTTGGTTTTGAGATAGAATCTTATTCTGTTGCCCAGGCTAGAGTTCAGTGGTGACATCTCAGTTCAGTGCAAACTCCACCTCCTCCGTTCAAGCAATCCTTTTGCCTCAGCCTCCTGAGTAGCTGAGATCACACCCAGCTAATTTTTTTGGTGGGGGATTTTTGATAGAGATCGGGTATCACCATGTTGGCCAGGCTCGTTTTGAACTCCTGACCTCAAGTGATCTGCCCACCTCCCCGTCTCAAAGTGCTGGGATTACAGGCATGAGCCACTGAGCCTGGTGATATCTCCACTTTCATATGTTTATTTATTAATTGATGTGATAATATTTATTAACACAGCAAATTCTCAATATATAAGATTTATGAATTCACAAATATTTCCACTTTGTAAACTAGCTTATAAAAAATCAAAGAAGTGCTTTTTTGAAGAACAAAGTTTTAGGGCTTGGAGGAAAGAGAAAGTGATCATTAAAAATTCTTCATAGATTCATCAAAGATCTTTTAATCTGCTTAAATCCAAATATAGAAGATCAGATTCTGATATGACATTATTTTTACATTTTTATAACAACTTTTCACTCACAAATCCAAGGTGACAATGGCATTAAAAATATCTACAGGACAAGATGGGTATGAAATGCAATAACATGATAACAGTGTTATATTAGACCAGTTATTTTTGTTTTCCGTATTTTTCACATGTCCTATTTTGCTATAACTTTTTGTTGCAGGAAGTCAGGGACCCTGAACCGAGGGCCTGGCTGAAGCCGTGGCAGAAGAACATAAATTGTGAAGATTTCATGGACATTTATTAGTTCCCCCACATTAATACTTTTATAATTTCTTACTCCTGTCTTTACTGCAATCTCTGAACATAAATTGGGAAGATTTCATGGACATTTATCACTTCCCCAATCAATACTCTTATAATTTCCTATGCCTGTCTTTACTTTAATCTCTTAATCCCATCATCTTCATAAGCTGAGGATGTATGTTGCCTCAGGACCCTGTGATGATTGCATTATCTGTACAAATTGTTCATAAAACATGTGTGTTTGAACAATATGAAATCTGGGCACTCTGAAAAAGAACAGGATAACAGCGATTTTCAGGGAACAAGGGAGATAACCATAAGGTCTAACTGCCTGTGGGACCAGGCAGAATAGAGTCATATTTTCCTTCTTGCAGAAAGCAAATAGGAGAAACATCACTGAATTCTTTTCCCAGCAAGGAATAACACTGGGGAAGGAATGCATTCCCAGGGGTAGGCCTATGAACAGCCATGCTGGGAATGTCTGTCTTATGTGGTTGAAGATAAGGGATGAAATATGCCCTGGTCTCCTGTAGTGCCCTCAGGCTTGCTAGGATTAGGAAATTCCAGCCTGGTGAATTATAGTCAAACCAGTTGTCTGCTCTGCTCTCGAACCCTGTTTCCTGTTAAGATGTTTGTCAAGACAGCATGTGCCCAGCAGGACATGGAACCTCATCAGTAATTCTAATTTCACCTTGGCCTTGTGATCTTGCTCTGTCCTTCTGCCCTTGTGATCTTTTATTGCCCTTTGAAGCATGTGATCTTTGTGCCTTACTCCCTGTTTGTACCCCCCTCCCCTTCTGAAATCTCTAATAAAAATTTGCTGGTTTTGTGGTTTAGGTGGGCATCACGGAACCTACCAATAGGTGATGTCACCCCCAGAGGCCCAGCTGTAACATTTCTCTCTTTGGTACTCTTTCTCTTTATTTCTCAGACTGGCCTACACTTAGGGAAAATAGAAAAGAACCTATGTTGAAATATTGGGGGCTGGTTCCCCTGACAATTTTTATAATAAAAAATAGTAAATTAAGAAATAATTCAAGCTTACAAACTATAGTTGACCACATAAAGTAAATCTTAAAAGAAATGTATAGAAAGGAGACATTCAACTAAGATAAACAAAATGCTGGATGCAAAGGCTTGTGATGGTCCCTGAAGGAGATGTAAGGATGAACGCCATCCTTACCGTTTCCCAGCAGTGCTGTCCTTGAGGATAGGAACCACTTTCCTGTGCAACCACAGACACCCACCAAAGCATGTGTAACATTTATTAGCCTTGGGTGCCTAGGGAATTTCAGAGTACTTCTGAAATATGTACTTGATTCAATTTTACACTGAGGAAAGTGAGAGACACACAAATATCAAATGACCAATGAATGGCGGCCTCACTGGCAATGGCAGTCGTTGTAGGTAGCCAAATTGCCTTGCTGGCATTCTATAACCCACGGACTTAGGGAAAGATTAAGTAACATTTCTTTTTTGAATTCACTTCAAATACTCAACTATGTTTATTTTAATAACTACAATTATATGCTCAAGACTGAACAGATCCCATTCACACTGACAGACCATAGAGGGGACTCCACACCGTTTCAGAAGGATTTTAGGCAATAAAATACAAATCTGTATTTAAAATAGGTGTATGTCTCATAAGATAAATTTTTACACTTATTTATTGAATGTCTTATTGAACATTACAAATTAGTAATTTATACCTAGAGAGAGGAAATATCAATGTCCACTGTATAGTTATATAAAAATAGAAATTCATCACTGTAGTCCAATCCTCAAGAAAACACATAATCACATAATTTGTGCCCAAAGACTGTACGTATGCTAAGGTAACTTCCTTCCTTAATCTCTAAATAACATGCCTCTCCACATGGGCAGGAGATGGAGGTTGGACATGTGCCTAATCCTGTGCAGTCCACCTTTGGGGGGTCACAGCTGCTGTTTGGTGAAGAATCTGATCTCCGTGCAGACAATTTAGAATTGGTGAAGAATTTAATCTCCCTGAAGACAGGATTTACACAGAGCAGACAACTCAGAGTCAACTCTGCGGAACACAGCTCATTTAACTGGATAGGTGAGTGCACCAAGTCAGCCAGGGCCTTAGAGAATACTGGGTTTTCATGAAGAGGCTCCTCTTCTGAGGTTTTCAACTCCACACTCATGGTCTGAAACTTGAGAGTACTTGATATCCAATTTCTACAGCATTTTGGTGTTATCATTGGTAAATGCTATCAAAACTGAGAGGACATTCTTCTTCCCCTTCTCAGAAAGCCCTCTGATAGATTTCATCTGTTTGAAGATCCAACCAGGGCATTGAACCAACCTTGGATTCTCACACCAGCTGGTAAGGGTTGCAGTAACCCAGTCTTTCTATGACTCTTTGGATAGTGGCACACAACTCCTAAGAATAGGGATCTCCTCTGTTGAACACGGATATTGGCAGTGAGTGAGCAGAAAAGAGAATGGCCAACTCACTTCTCTTCTCCAGTGGAAAATGGTCCAGCTCTTTCAGAATGTGGTCAGCAAAGCAGTGGTGAGAAGATGATGTGTGGGCCACCTGCCAGTAGTGCTCCACTTCATTGTAAGCTTCTGTCCCACTCTATTATCTGATCTTTAAATGGCATTTAAGCTGCTGCCTGTGGTACAGCAACCATACTGTGGATGTTGCATGAAAGCAATAGCCCTTTCCAGGTCATCTCTCTCCATCTCTTCATTTGCTTATTTTGGTAAAGAATGGAAATGCCAAAATCCAATAAAGTATTTGTGAGGGGCTATGTGGGGGGACAAGTCATCCAGCAGCTTCACCATACCTTCTCCTTGCTTGGAAATCCACATCTTGATGGGAGACCCACCTCCAATTCTGTGGTACTGCCCTTGAATCTTGGAGATTCTGCATTTGGAAAAGAATGGTGTCAACTTATTTTGAAGAGTAAATGTCATGAGGTCTTGGTCCAAGAAGAGCCTCAGAAGGAAGTCATGAACATGTCCGAGGGTTTCAGGTCCTCCCATGTTTAGCATTAATATTTCAGTTTTCAGCTTCCTCTTCTCCACTTGAACTTGAGGTTTTGTTCCCTGGCCACGCTGTTTCTGTGACACCTGACTGGCACTTCTATGGCTGACAGGCCCTCAAGCTGTCTTGTGCCAGCTGACGCATTCCCGGGGCAACCTTCACCGAGTCCCAGACTCCTCCCGTGGCAGCGCCCACAGGTGTCAGCCTAGCCAGGGCCCAGCCAGGATCTTTCCTCACCGACATCCCAGGACACCTGACTTCATGTGGCCACCCATAGCCCTCCCAGCGCCTGTTTATTTGAATTGCTTCATTCCACTAAATACATAACAATCATAATGTGGTATTAAATATGAGTAAAAATCAAAATCAGAAAGAAAGATATATATACATATGAATGTCCACAGCTAGAGAAAATACATTTCATACAGATATTCAGCATCGCCTTAGAGTCTTGGAAGCTGCTAGAGTTGGTCTGTACATTTGTCTCTGTCCTTCCTCAAGGCCTGAATGATAAGGTAAACATAATTCTTATTTTATCATAAAAAGAATGAAGATCAGTTTCTTCTTGCTTGCTGGGAATTTATTTATTCTGGTTTTAGAGTTTCAGCTTCTAGTTGATATGACTTACAAGAAACCTATGACATGTAATGTAGAATGTTGAGGATATCTTTTACAATTCATTAGATGTCTTCTGTATGAGGCTCAATTCAGATATTCCATTTACATTAATTGGAATGTTCTCATCACTAAACTTTCCTGGATTGGGCACCATGTTACCTTATCCCATGCTTTCCTTCTACAAGAGAGTGGGTTGTATCTTCATTCATAACAATCTGGTACCACTCCTTGTACATTTTTTATCTTTAAATTATTGTTATAGTCCTATGTGCCCTGAAATTCTGTCTTCTATTCTTTTTCTCTATGTGCTTACCTGTTCCAAATCTGTTACCACTACTTTACTAGGATCAGGAGGTTCAAGAGATGGAAGACTGTATTCCTTGTGCAGTGTCTAACCACACGCTGCCATTGCACCCTTGCCAGGCATACAGATGAGGAATAGTAACCTTCCTTGCAGACTCCAAGGACTCTTTTTCTTCATTGTTTTACATCTATACCAGGTGTTACAGCTGCTTATATAGAGTAGATACTCAACTGAATTATATAAAGAAACCTCCCTTACCTTGCTCTTTAATGTCCTTGCTTTCCTTTTAACCTGTTGTTTCCTTTCCCTGAAATGCCTCTACCTGGCAAATTCCTATTCACAACTCAAAGCCCAGCTGACATATCACCTCCTCTAAGTCTTCCTTGACCACATCCAGAATGGAGCCAATCACTCCGTTATTTTTACGTCCTCAGTACCTTGCACATACATGCATCAGCAAACTTAGAACAGTTTACCACAATATATCCCTATGTGTGTTTATATATCTTTTTGTTTTTCTTTTTGGGGGCAGGGAGTGGAAGTCTTGCTCTGTCACATACTGGAGTGCAGTGGTACGATCACGGCTCACTGCAACCCTCCACCTCTTGGGTTCAAGTGATTCTCCTGCCTCAGCCTCCTGAGTAGCTGGGACTACAGGCATATGCCACCACGTCCAGCTAACTTTTGTATTTTTAATAGAGACGGGGTTTTACCATTTTGGCCAGGATGATCTCGATCTCTTGACCTCGTGATCTGCCTGCCTCGACCTCCCAAAGTGCTAGGATTCCAAGCGTGAGCCACGGCACCCGGCCTATATGTCCTATTGATGAACTCCTGATTAGTGAAACAATGTCTTGTCCATCTTTGTTACTTTCCAGATCTAGCACAGTTCCTGGTAATAGCAGGCCATTAGTAAATGTTCATTTTAATGTAATTTTATGCATTTAATTTTCTATCTCTTGACCTCAGTATCTTATTTCCAAACAATATTACCTTAGTTTTAAAGTTTGTCTATTCCTGCCACTCTAGCTGTGTGACTTTCAGCAAACTACTTAACCTTTCTGTGCTTTATTACTTTGACCCTAAGAAATGGGAATAGTAATATTTACTTTATGTGGTTATGATAAAAAATAAATGAGTTTAGTTATGGATAATACTTAACATAGTTCTTGACATGTAATAAATATAAGACACACATTAATGTCATCATCATTTTCTGTTATGCCTATATTCACATTAGGCAGTACGTCCTCTATCCTATCACTGACAGCTCTGTGCTACCTGTTAATGTTTTTGTCATTCTCTCTGAACCATGATATAATAGCTCAAGGTCAAAGATGTTGCCTGTCCGTATGTATTTCCTTAGCCCCAAGATTTGTGCCTAAATAGCCATTGCTCAATTAATGTTTATTTATACAACTGGTTGAATGAATACATATGAAAACATACATATTAAAGTATTAGAGGACTTACAGAAGAAAAGAATATTTAACCCATTTAACAATTTCTGAAAGGATATGTTCAAGAATATCTATTTGGACTGAGATCTGTAATCTCCACTCATCAAATGGAGGACCCAGGGTTTCTATGGTCAATAACTTAAAAAGTGTGTGGTTAACTTAATGGACTCCTCTCCAAACCACCACCACTCAAATATTGCATTATGTCAAGTATATTAACTTTCACATATCAGAGCCACCATTACAACTATCTTTCAAAATAACAAGGGTTTCAACTTATTGAAGTTGCCTCACATGCCTCCCTCTTATTAAAAAAAAAGAAAAGAAAAGAAAAGGTGAATTAAGGTAGATATTTACATGTTTACATGATGGCATCATCCCGGCAAGCACAGTCCTACACTTTACTTATCTCATCCCCATGATTTTGGAGAGAGGGGATGCAGCTTTGCCCGAATTCTGGCAGTAAATCAGCTTCCTACTCCTACGTGACAGGTGGCTCCCAGACAGGTAGGCTGGTGGAGCTGAGCTTCCTTTCATGCTGTCAAGGAGGAGCAGCATCCTGCTGCTTGACAGCTAAAGCCTTACCATCATATTAAGAGTCTCTTTTTCTTTTAATTCTCCTAGCCACAAATCTTTGAGAGATTTGGTCCTGTTGTGAACAAGGCTGTTGCAGATGGGAGGAGCTCTGCTGTGGTCTGCATATCCCCGTGCAATGGATTTCCATCTGTGTGGGGCATCTGCCTCCTCCATTCTGCCATCTGACTTGTCTTAGGCCAAATGCTGACACTTCTCTTAGGGAAGGGAGGAAAGAGGCCCAGAGTCAACCTCAGGCTTATATAGCACCTGATTCTGCCCTTAACTTTCTATCCAGGGCTTCTCAAATGTTAACGTGCTTACCAATTACCCAAGATCTTTGTTCAGAGCAGATTCTGATTGATATATTCAGGTATTTTGCCTGAGATGATGCATTTGTAACAATGTTTCAGGGATCAATCCAAACGTGGTCCCCAGATTACCAGCATCAGAATCACCTAGGATCTGAGTCAGAATCTACATTTTAATAATATCCCCAGGTGATTTGTGTACACTTTGAGATTTGAGAAACACTGCCTTTGAAGGTACTGAAATCCATGTGGTAGAACGTTATTTCTCATCTTCTTGCACGGCAAAAGCTATTAGTGATAGTTACTTCTCTTACCTCCACTCTGCTGATGCTACTGGTCTAAGGAGAACTTTTGGGGCAGTAAGGCTTTAATCAGCATAATTTAAAGGGTGGCTTATCTCCTACTTCTGGGCTACCATGACATCATAGCTTTAATTTCCTAGGTGTACTTGATAGAGTTGTTGTAACCTTCCAATTAACTTATCATCTGAAACCAGGCTAACTGATTGCCCTAATCATCAGCATTTCAGTGTTTAAAAATATGCATTGAGTTAAAATAATAAAGAACAGAAAGCAAACAATTTACCCAATAATTAGTAAGTCAATAGATTAATTGACAGATCAACCCTTATACCTGTTTTCTTTCATTAACATTTTAATATTTGTGCTCATCAGAACTTCTAATAAGAGAATAAAGAAGAAAGGTGAATTACTTCATTAAATCTAATTTATTTCAATTTAACAAGCTAATTGTTGAAGTAGGTGCTTTGGTGGTACCAAGACAAACAGGTACAACGTTTCCCTTCAGGGACTTTACAATGTCACAGGGTGAATGGACATTGCCACAGTATGAATGGACATTGGTGTGAGTAGAGCAGAAGATAAAAAAATACGTTCACAGACTATACTGCAAAACAGAGGGACAGAAGATGCTAAGTGCGACTGAACAGGCAAGAGAGGAAAGAGTTTTAGGGTTTTGCTACTGTTAAGTGTGGTCCATGAAGCAGCATCAGTGTCACCTGGGACCTTGTTAGGAATATTAATTCTTGGATCCTCATTCAGAACTACTCAATTACAGTCTGGGAGTTGAACAGCAATCATTGGTTTAACAAGCCAACCAGGTGACTATTAATCACAATAAAGCTTGAGAGCCACTGTTATAAAATATGCTAAATGCTATCAATAGCCAATGAAATGGAAGGAAAAGAGCATTAAAGCAGTCGTGTTCATAGAAATATAAAATGAGCAATCAGAATCTGCTTTAACAATAATCTTGGGTAGTTGGTAAGCACAGTAAAATCTGAGAAGCACTGGATTACAATTATAAAAAAATGTAATTTAAAATTTTGTAGTTCTGCTTTAAATAATTAAAAGAAGCAACTAAAATGAATTTGATTATATATTTTATTAAGCTCAACATAGCCAAACTATTATCAACATGTCATCATTGTAAAATATCCATGAGAAATTTTATATCCATGCTTTTTAAGATGAATCCTTGAAATCTTGTATTTTACATTTATAGAACATCTGAATTTGAACTAGTTACACTTCAGGTGCTTAATAGCTGCATGTGGCAATAGATACCATATTGGACAATGAAACTTTAGACCTTACTATTCCAAATGTGGTCCCTGGAATACCAGCATTAGAATCACCGAGGATCTGAACCAAAATCTACATTTTAATAATATCCCCAGGTGATTTGTGTTCACTTTGCGACTTGAGAAACGCAACTTTTGAAGGTGTTGAAATCCACATGGTAGGAAGGTATCTCCCATCTTATTGCATGGAAAAAACTATTAATGATAGTTACTTCTCTTACCTGCACCCTGTGCCTCTCAGAACTTGCTAATCCTCTGTCAAATCTATGTAGTTCTAGACTCTGGGACCCTGTGAATCTAGGAGTTGGCAATATTGCAGAGGGAAGAGCAGCATTACAGCAGGTGCAAATACAGACTATTTGAGGAATTCCAAAGTACCTGAATTCCCACGTTTAGAACTATGCAACACCCTCACCTTCCTCCTGCATATTTGCTCAGAATTACATGAAAAAGTAGCTATTATATTCAACATAACTTTTTGAATAGAAAAATTAACAACATAGAAGTTCCTGAGAAGAAATAATATAGCTGCTCTTAGAAAAGAATAAGGCAATGTTCTGGAAAGGCTAATGCAAAACTAGCTAGATCACACTATAAAAATAAATTAATTAGTGAAGATGAATGGGAGAAGCCATCTCAGCAGCTGGATTGCAGGAGAAAGGAAAAAGGAAACCAGTATTGCTGGCCCGTGAGTAAGACACCAATAAATAGATAATCTAGAGGAAGAAGATGAGAAGCTGTAGTCCATGTCCTCTCTCTCTCAAGCCAGTGTGGTGAGATATGGCTCTGCTTCTCAGTATTTAGGGGCTTTTTTTAAAAAGGACGCAGTAAGTTTTAACCTCTTGGGGTAGAGTTCTAAGATGATGAATTAGCATACCTGACTGGTCCTATTATTGGTACGAAATGAGGCAGCGGAGGGAGAAGAGGTTATCTCTGGATGATGGGTCACCAAAGCAAGACATTTTAGGATTTATTCATGAAAATACATTTCTGCTCCTCTTTCTATGCCCAGACAAGGTTCTGTTGAAAATGATAGTAAGTTGTGCTGCAAATGTGCTCGCCAGAATTCAGATGTACATACATGGAGCAGTAAAGGGCTCGGTTACAGATGTGTCTTTGTGAACAACCCAGTTAACAACAGATACAGATTGAGGAATTAGTAAAAGCGAGTTTTTTTATTTTACTGCTCATTCGAACTACAGGTAACAAAACTCTTCTAAAACCCGCATAGCACTTTCTTAAACTCACCCCAGGCTTCCATTACAATAGTTTTGTTGTTACTGTTGTTCCAGCAATGCCTTTTTAGGAAACAAGTGCTGTCTGTTATTACTGCTTAACTCATTCCCAAAGCTCCAGCTCTCATTTATGCAGCAAAAGTAAAATTGAATTATTTCTCATTTCTCTCCCTTAAAGGCCCAAAGTCAGATACAACTAAAACTATCTGTAAGTGCTAGCTATACTTAAAAAAAAAAGGTGATGAAAAATCAAAACACAAAGCAACTTCAATTACATCCACTGAGACCAATTTTGGCCTCCGACAAGCAGGTGTATTTATTGGTCATGTAAAGGTTGCCGTGTTTAGAATGCAGCCCCATGATTCCTCATACACACCATCTCACCGAGGCTATCCGTGAGCAAAATGGATAAAAGCATCTCTGAGAAATCTAGTTGCCAAATGCCTATGGGGATTGGAGGCTGTAAAACTCAATACCCACTGAGAATCCAGAACACCAGCTGGGGTGATCTCCCAACTTACTTTCTTAATAACGATAATGTAAACTGTGACTGGCTTCTCGTCAAGGCTATTAGGAGTCCCCTGGCCAATTCGCCAATGTCTCCTATCCTTGCTGTGTCCATGGACTCAGACTTCAAACACCAGCTGTCACTTTAAACCCTGACATGAAATGTCTCAACAGACACCAACCCAGAGACTCACAGAAATTCACACATGTCTGGAGTACTTGAGGGACTTCCAGTTTCCCTTGCTGGCCCCCTGTCTCTGGTGCAAGCCTAGGTTTGAGATTCTTTCTAACTTTCAGTACCCCAGCTGGACCTGGGTTTTCTTTTCAGACTGACCCATGGTTTCTGGAACCTACACTTCCTTTTGTAATTATGAGAATATATTTATGTTGTAAACAGTGGCAAACAGCCTTAGTCAACAAGAGAGTACCTTCCTAAAGAGATGAGGTAAAAATAACAGAATAATGGAATTCAGTGATTAAAAGGTACTCTTTGGTAAAATGTAAGAATCCCCATAAACTCCCAACTATCCAACAGATAAATGAATCTTCTCTACAACTTGTTGGAAGAATCAATATAAATCACTATGCGCAGCAGTACATTTTTCTCTAAGGACCTGGCCTTTGAGTAATTGGGGAAACATGTTCTCCTAAAAGGCCAAAAGCATTGAGTGGAGGGAGAGCTGCCCCTAGAGTAATGTATAACAATCACGAAGGGGGCTTTTTCAAGCTATAACCCTCCCTCATATTTCTGAAACATGCCCCTGGGGTGGGGTTAGGCATGAGTATCTCTAAGAAAATAGTCTGAAGTAAAATGTTTTTTGGTCAACTTGCTCCAAGAAGAATGACTCACTTCCTTCAAGTGTGTTGTGAGTTCCCTTGAGTCTGACTCTGTCAGATTAGTATGAGAAGATGAGGGTGCCAGAAATATAAACCACTACAGCAGCGTAGAGAAGACTGAGACTGTGCACCCATGTGGAGTCAGAAAACCTGAGACGTAGGCTGGCATCAGCTGAGTGTTCTTGAGCTAATCTCATATACCTCTGAGCTTCAGTGTCTCCATCTGTAACATGGGTATGTGATCCACCTCCAGGGCAGTAGTGTGGTTTGCAACAGACAGCACCTTTGAAGGCATTATAACAACTGTAAAATGCAAGATAAGTGGTAGTTATGCATATAACCGGGTAGAACCACTCCTTGATATTGATGGTAGACAGCAGCAACCCAGTCATCTTCTCCCAGGGCAAATCATTGAGACCTAAGCATCAGGGTTTATGAAAATAAAACTATAATTCTCAAAAGACTTCTCCCTGGCTGGTGAGCTACAAATCATGAGCTCAGATAGCCCCAACTTGATCTTATGATCGCCAACCATAACCTACAGCTGAAACTAATTATGACAACTGACCAAAAGAGGAGCTCATCGGAAAATGAAGATGAGTCAGTCCAACCCTGAACCCATGGCAGAAAGCACTCAACATAGGGTAAAGCAGCATTTTTTTTCTACTAGAGGATAAACTCATAAAGATACACACACATAGACACATACACACACATATATACACACACACACATATATATATACACACACACATATATACACACACTTACATAAGGCCTAGAAAGTTAGGTTTGTTTTAAAGGGAAGATTCTCATAATAATTTGCAAGTAATACAGAAATGAGAAAGGAAATAAAAACAATGCTAGTGTCAGGCACTTTATGCAATTCATTTTTATTCTTAATCTTTTAAATTGGAAACAGAGTATTATTGTCTTCACCCTTTTACAGATGAAAAAATTAAGATGTTAAACAATTTGACCAAGTGAAGGCCAGAAAGAATATTGAAACATAGGGCTGTCTCTCAAGCATACACTATCCTAGCAATAGCACCATTGACATCAACACCGTTACCATCCTCATCATGTAAGCCACAGTCTAATAAGTACTAGAGTACAAATAGCACACTAAAGGCATAAAAATAGGGCAGATTAAGTCTTTCTGGATTTAAAGAAGTAGTAATAGAGGTGACAATATTTAAGCAAAGCCTAACAGAACACACAATCGACTGGTTGGCTAGCTAAATATTCAGCAAGATAAGGAAGATTTTTTGGTTAAGGACTTGAGGAATCATTCAAAAGCTTGAGAATCAGTGAGTCTGAGACAAGTGTTCAGGGACTGCTGGTAAAGGTGTGTCAGGGCACCCTTCACAGAGTCAGTTCTGCAGCCCAGTAAGCACTCTCCAAAGCAAAAGGTATCAGCTGTCATCTCAGTCAGAGCCCAGCTGACAGAGCCCAAGCATCTGACAAGAAGGGACCTGGGAGGTAGGTGTCAGCCCTGACAAGCCTTGGTGTCTGCCTCCAGGAAAGCAATACAGGCCTCCTTAGACTCCACCAGAAGACTCACAGACAGACTGGGCTGCAGAAGGCCAAGAGCCCCTGCCTCTCATCCCTCCAGTTCACGGCACATGAAGTTGTCAGTGTAAGTGCGGCAGGGTCTTCGTGGCCAGAAAGGGTCCTTTGTAGAAAATGGATCATGTCGCTTGCAGGGATTTTATGTCTAATGGCCAGGCTGTTGTTTAATGAGAGCCATGCTGTAATAAATATGCATTAGTTCCATTAAATTAGGTCCAGCGGTAGAGAAATCCCTGTAGATGTGGCTGTCAATTTTGTTCATGCCACAGAGCAGTCCTGCCTTACATTGATTGTGAAAGCAAATAAATGTATGAACTGTGTCTCCTCATTTTTGTAGTTCTCCTTCACCATCCAGCATATTATTTTCTTCTTTAAATGTTTCTACAAACATCAATGCAATGTACATTCTTCTGTTATTGCAGTCAAATCTCAATTGTTCACTGTGGTAGTGATTGTGTATCATGTAATGTACTAAAATCATCAAATTACCCCAAACTAATTTTGAGAATTCGCAGTTTCTTTGGGAAAAAAAGTGTTTAAACTAAGTGCTTGAAATCCACCTCTTTCTTCCCTTTATTTATTTCATAAATTTGCCACAAAGTAGATTATTTAGAGTTGGAGGGGATGGAGGCAATATTCTGTAAAGGAGAAGGCTGTAAACCTGACTGTGTGATCTTGGGCATGCTAATTAAACTCTCAGAGTGTAGTTCCTTCCATCCGTCAAGGGTGAATAATATACTTATGTTTTATACTAAGGATTTCTATATGAATAAAGTAAGATAATGTTTCTAGGAATGTACTTATTAAAGAGTAAAGAATCAAAGAGATGAAAAACCTTATACTTAATGAAGAATATACACCAAATTGTAATAATAAGATGGTACAGCAAAAGGAGAGCATATATTAAAAGGCAATAAGAAACAATAAGGATTACTGTTAAACATGGTTGGTAAACCATATGTGTTTATCTCTTTTTCTGCAATTAACTATAATTAAATAACAAACTTGACATCATAATAGTCCAAGCAGACCAAAAGGAGAATCAGAAAAGACAATAGTAGACAAGGGTATTTCAACAAAAATTTTGGAAACTGGAAAGCCAATGGATGATTAGAATTAGAATTAACAGAATGATGATAGCTGTAAGTAAAGTTTGTGCAGCAGGAGATACCACTGAGAAAGGGCAGTTGACCTTTAGAACTGAGAACGGTATAGGACTGGGAGGATCCAGGCCACATGGAAAGTTTGCACGAGGCATGCATCTGGACACAGTGGATTACCTGCAAATCTGAAAACTAAAAACTAAGGCCATCACCCACTCCACACCTCAGGTAAAGAGAAGATTCCTCTCTACAAGAACAAAATGGTCTCACAGAAAATATCTCCAGACTGTAACACTTAGTGATAATTCCCCAGTAAAAATTTTATCTAATCCAAATCATTTTAGAATGAAGCCACAAAGTTTGCAGGTCATGTGCCTACACACAGAGCTTTTAGTAAATTTCTTTGTTCCTCCTTCTTAAAAATAAAATGGACAGCCAAAGAGCACCAACATTTGAAAAAAGTTTTCAACATAAAAAATCCAGAGACCAAAACAAAAAGAAAAGTGGAAACCTAAAAGAAATGGGGGGGAAATTATTGAGCATAAATTAGATAAGTAAAAACAAATTTAAAACAAAAACTAAGACATCCCACAAGAGATTAGAGATGATATTACAATCACAAAAGGCTATTTTGAAAAATAATAATTTTTAAAACCTCATAGATATTAACATTTTATATCAAGAACCTTCTCAAAAAATAGAAAGATTTTAACATAAGGGCTTTCCCAAAAAGCAGAACTATAGCAACTAACAGAGAGAGGGAGAGAAAGAGAGAGTGCGTGTGAGAGAGAGACAGAGATTAAAAAGAAAGACATACTTTAATAAATGAAGAAGTTTCAACTAATAGAATTCCAGAAAAAGAGTACAAAATAATCAGAAGGCAGAAAGTTATTGAATATAATACAATAAAGATTTTCAGTATTGAAGGACAGAAGTCACCAGAAGGAAAGGATTAATTAAGCTTCCAAGATAAAAACAAAAACCAAAAACATCCTTCCTAAACACACACACACACAGGTACATCCCCCAATGGACATCGTAGTGATATTTCAGAATAGTAAGGGTAAAGAGAAGATCCTAAAATATTTTAAAGAAAAAGAGTTAGGTCACATGTAAGGGAGCAGGATTCAGAATAAGATAGAATTTTTAGTAACAGCAAAGAAAACTAAAAAAAGAATGAAGCATCATTTTTAAAATTCTGATTTCAACTTAGAATTCTTACTTGGCCAAACTACTCAACAATGTAAGAGTTAAGAGCAGAGAATTCAAAATCAATGAAAATAACAACAAAAAGATCTCTTTTTCATATTCCTTTTTAAAATTATGTTTTATTATGATAGGAATATTTAACATGAGATCTACCTTTTTGACAAGTTTTTAAGTTATAAAATCCATTATTGTTAACTATAGGCACAATACTGTACAGCATATTTCTATAGCTTACTCATCTTGCTTAGCTGCAACTTTGTGCCTGCGAATTAGCAATTCCGCTGGCCCCTATCTCCACCCCCTGGCAACCACCATTCCACTCTTTGATTCTATGAAACTATTTTAGATACCTCATGTAAGTGGAATTATGCAGTTTTTGTCTTTCTGTAACTGGCTCATTTCACTTAGCATAATGTCCTCAAAGTTCATGTATGTTGTCTCTTATTTCAGAATGTCCTTTTCTGAAGGCAGATTAGTATTCCATTGTATGTCTACACAACATTTTCTTTACCCATTCTTCTGTCTATAGACACTTAGGTTATTTCTACATATTGGCTATTATGAATAGTTCTGCAATAAACACTAGAGTGCTAATATTCTTTGAGATCCTGATTTTAATTCTTTTGGATAAATACACAGAGATTGCTGGATCATAGGGCAGGTCTATTTTTTTGAGAGTATTCATATTGTTTTGCAAAGCAAATGCACCATTTTTCATTCCCACCAATAATGTGCAAGGGTTCTGATTTCTCCACAATCTAGCCAACATTTGTCATCTTTTTTATGATCTCCATCCTAACAGGTGTAAGGTCATATTTAATCGTGGTACTGATTTGCATTTTCCTGATGATTGCTGACAGTGAGCATTTTTTTCATGTATCTATTGGCCATTTACATGTCTTCTTTAGAGGACTACTATTCAAGTCCTTAGCTCGTTTTATAAAATACGCTAAAATTAAACTATCTAAAAAGAAAATTTGGAAGACAATCCTATCTACAGCATCACCAAAAAGAAATGTTTCGGAATAAAATTACCGAGGAAGGTGAAAGACTTTTACTGAAAACTACAAAACACTGATGACAGAAATTAAACAATACACAAAGAAATGAAAAAAATATTTCATAGACTGAAAGACTTAGTGTTTTTAAAATCTTCATGTCACTTAAAGTGATCTATAGATTCAGTGAATTTCCTGTCAAAATCCCAATAGCATTTTTTACAGAGATAGAAAAAACAATTTTCCAATTCATATTGATCAGAAAAGATTCCAAATACAAAGCATTTTGAGAAAGAAAAACAGAGCTGGAGGAATCACACTTCCTGATTCAAATTATATTGCAAACCTACAGTAATCAAAACAATAGAGGACTAGTATAAAGGCAACCATATATTCCAATGGAACAGAATAGAAAGCCCAGAAATAAATCCATGCATATATAGTCTACTGATCTTTGAAAAGAGTGCTAACTAAGATTTGAAGAATGGATAATCTCTTCAACAAATGGTCCTGGGAAAACAAGATATCCACATGCAAATGAATGAAATTGACACCATATCTTACATCATACACAAAAGTCAACTCAAAATGGATTAAAAACTTAAACGTAAGACCTGAAACTGTAAAACTCCTGGAAGAAAACATAGGAAGAAAACCTCAAGATCTTGGGCTTGATAATGATTCCATGAATATGACACCAAAAGCACAGGCAATAAAAGAATAAATCAACAAATAGTGTTACATCAGACTAAAAAGGTTCTGTACACCAGAGGAAACAATCTTCAGAGAGTGAAAAAAACAACCTATGGAACAGGAGTAAGTAATTTTAAATACCATATATTTCAGATACCATATATCGGATAAGAAGTTCATTATTAAAATATATAACAAACTCCTCCAACTCAACATCCTTGCTTTTCATATCCTTTCTAAAGAAAGTACAAGAGATATGGTATTTTCGCTATTTCACTACCAAAATTAGTAAATAAACATAGAAAGAGAAAGAGATGGATGCAGAAAGGATAGGATCCAACAGAGAATTGTGGTGAAGCGGTCTTCAGATGACAGTTACAGGGCTGGCCTAACTGAAACCAGTTTCTCTTGAAACAAAAAGAGAAAGTACGACCTCTGGGGAGAGAGATGTGGTATACAGAGCATATAAAGACTTCCTGCTTTTGACAGATCTATTAGGACATTTGAAAAGAAACTTGTGGGAATTAATAGTTAAATAAGTCAATGAAGTAATAAACAAATACTAGTCCAACATTTAAAGAAATAGGGAAAAGAAAAAAAGAATCACTTAATTAATGGCAAAAGACTTCATTTGCATAGACATAAGTATGTAAAAATTATAATGGAGAGAATGAGGAGAGAGTAATTGGAATGAGGATGTGTATTGGCAAAATAAATTTATATATGTGCTAACAGAAAGTATACAAAGTTTAAACTTAATACATTTAAAAACCCAATACAATCACATTTTTAGAAATATGAAGATATGTATCAGGAAAAAACAAAATCATTAAAAATGTGTTTTTCTGTGAAGCAGGATTGAAACATGGGGAGAATTTTTTCACTTTCAGGCCTTTAGTGCCATTTGACTTTAACAACAGTTTACTTGCATATTTGATAAGGAAAAATAACTGAATAGTTTCAATCAGAATTAGGCTCAATTTCTGGGTGATTCAGTAGTTGTGACTGAACAATTTTTATAATTCTCTATGTTCTAGTCTATTTATCTATAAAATGAAGATTATAATACCAAATACCTCATCTAGTTATTATGAAATTGTCATGAACATAAGTAAACAACACAGGGAGATACCTGGTATTCAGTGAATACTCAAGCAACAAAATGCTATTATTATATTACCACCTCTTCCTTCTTTTCTTTTCTTTTCTTTTTTTCTTTTTTCTTTATTTTTTAACCTTAACTAAGAGCTTTCATTAAACAACATCAGGCTAATCAGGTTCAGTGGGTGTAGCTCAGTTCTATATCTCAATCTTCTCTACAGAAGCTGTTTGAAAAATACACAGCTGTTCACCTTAGAAACTTAGCATGTACTGGATCTCCTTAATGCAATGAAAAAAAAGTGAAAAATCAAGAGACTAAAAGAAAACATTAAGATCCCTACTATTTTCTACAAATTATAAATTCTCTCCTAGAGGAAAGTAATTTTTCAAAGGTCGGTGCCATAGTGCATATTCTTTCAACAAATTCCACAAGGCAAAACTTACATTAACCTTACTTATGTAAAAGTTACATGTTACCTTAGTTATTTCTTATAAAAATACACAAAAATAATTACAAATAGTGAAGAGACCAGCTTTTTTAGAGTCTCTAGGACACAGTGGTATATGAGCTCATGTAACTGTTTCCTGGGACATTGGAGCGTCTTCATTTAGGAGGGAATGAAATGGAAGATTCCAAAGAAGTGTCTCAGCTGTTACAATGAGAAAGGTTAAGAGAATGTTTATGCTGCCCACACTCTAGTCTCTTACACATTTAAGTTTAAGCAATGTCAGCCTCCTAACATTTCCTGGCAAAGACCCACTCCAACCCCTGAAGGAGGCCCAGGGAAAAGTTCCTCACTGTCATAAGATGCCTGATCAGAATTCTATTTTACACTGAATGACAGCATGAGAAGAGCAGGAAGTCCCTGGAGAAAGCTGCTGTGTTTGTCTCTCCTGCTAGCACAATAACTCTTCTTTGCGGCTCGCACAACACATCATTTGTGATTCTCTTCTCTTCGAATTCACTGATGTTTTCCCTGGTATAGGAGACAAAGGTCTAAAGTTAATAGCCTCATATCACCTCCAATCCCTAAACGTTGGCAAGGGAGAGCTAATGCTCCACAACAAATCTTATCCTTTGTCTGCTGCTGCTTCCATATGCCATATTTAGGGCCTCTCTTTAATGTGCCCTAATGTTTGTAAAAATCCCTGCTGCTGCTGTCACTGTAGCAGACTAGAGAGAGTTTCTTCTGAAACTTGCAAGGCAGCTGAAACTAACTTTTCCTTGAAGCTTTGGAAAGTTCTAGAAGCTTACTTTGGAATCCACATACATTGTCCCCTGTATTTCCTGACTTCTCCTGTGAAGTCTGTAGTACCACCATCCCCCAGGGAAGAAAGATACCTGGGTTATTTTTAGCCTTGTTCAAAGCTAGAGATTTCAGAAGCCTCAAAGAGAGATTCAAGTTGCCAGAAGCAGCTAGTCGATTTTGCAGGATTATTCAGAATAATATTCAAAGAAGTGGCCTAAAGTGAAGGTCATTTTCAAAACAGCAATGAAGCAAGCTACCCCTCCACACAAATTGAAGTATTTATTGCCTGAAATTTGTCTAGTCGTGGGTGCATAAATATGCAACATGTGTAAGTCATGTTATAGAGATTTTACTGTGCATATTTCAATCATTGACTAATGTCTGTCCAGTATTGAGTACATACTGTGTACCAGGCTCTTTGCTCTAATCCACGTAACAATCCAGTAAGGTTGTTACATTATAGAATAAGTTGATTTGCCTAAGGCCATGAGACTTGTGTATGACAGCACAAATTCAAATTCAGGAAAGCCTGTATTTAGCGTATCTTTTTATTCTGATGCTTTGACATCTGGGAGACTTGCTGACCCTGGAGGGACTGTCCCTTCCTGGATAGTCAATTCCCAGAGATAGTAAAAGACTGCCCCACAAGTGTATCTTTCTCATGCCAACCAACCAATGCAGAGCCTATATCTCAACCACCTCCTTTATTAGGTTCTCTCAGTGCTACTATTCACCTGCCTAGTCACCCCAGGGCCGGGTACCAGTTAACTAGAAACAGTCTCTTCACCCCTAAGCCTGCTGAAATTATTCAAACCAGCTAAACCTAAAACTACTTGCGCTGGCTTTCCCATTTTGTTCTGTGGAAATCACAATAAAGCATTTTGCCCACCTTTTCCCCTTTCTCCCTCTGCCTCTTGACTCTGCAGCTTCCCAATGCGGCACCTGCATGGAAGGGCATGTCACCTCCTCTTGGAAACTCTAAGTCACAAACTATCTTTCAAATAGCAATTGTCTAATCTGTTGGCCTGCTGGCCTCACTGTACCTGAATAATATTCAATCCAAATTTCAAAACAAAGCCTGACTCCAAAGTGAAGTACTTCTTCATGTCACTGGCTTGCTAGAGATTTATTACATGCTAAGTACTCTACTCACCAATGCTTAACTAGAGCAAGAAAGTGAGGTAACTAATGTGTGAAATGTAGAAATGGGCTCACTCTGAGGTTTGTGCAAGTGCTAGCCCTGCACTTAACCTTGGTGCTTTGCTTGTCTCTTTCTGGTCTCAGCTCTGCTGCCTGTGTCCTGGGGCAGCAGAAACAAAATAATCAGATTCTGCCCTCAATTTTCTGGAAGAGACAGGCACGGCAATGAACAATGATCAAATGGTGCACCGACTACTGTGATAAAGGTTTGAGTGCTGCAGAAACCATGAGGAAAGATTCTCAAATCCATGAGTGAGTGGGAGGCACGATTGAATGAAAGTGGAGAAGGTGGGTTCTTAGCAAAGAAGTTCCTTGAATGGAAACTCCGGACACTGTCAGGAGAGAGGGTGCAGATGTGCTACCGTACGTGTAAATAAAATAGCCTCTATGAGCAATGGAACTTTTGTCTCCAGAGTTCACAAGAAAACTTACCGAATTGCATCCTATCTCTGGTTGTGGTCTTTCAAACATTTAAAAGGTCACTTGTTTAACAAAGCTGTATTTTATTCTGATTTGGGAGAATATCGAAAGTGTCCTTGGTTTGATGATAAATTATATGATTTTCTCATCTATTATCAACTTTGATAATACCAAAGAACAGAATAAAAAGAAATTTCTATTAGAAGTTCTAGAAGTCTTTGGATGTTATTTAGTCAAACCTTTTCATGGCAAATGTGAATACTAAGGCACTGAGAGATTATGTAGTTTATATACCATCATTATCATTAAGTGAAAGGTTCAGAATTGAAAGAAAGTTTCCTGACTCCAAAATGTCCCATATTTGAAAACCTCCTGAACTACATTTGTTCTTTCAAGTCCATCCACAGCATATCACAACTTCCGTGATGCTAAAGATAAATATGAAGTGCTCGTGTCCGGTAACCAATAACTAATATAAAATCATGACTAACCTCAGAGGCAGATTCAATAATTTAAAAAATTATCCATGTCTTCGATATTATTAAAATAAGAAAATATCCATGTATACAAAGATTTGCTCTCTCTTTCTGTGCCCATCTCCTCCCCCACCCTCTCTCATCTGCTTCCTTCCTATCTCAGTTTTTAACATAGTACCCCCTTCGTCAGTATTTCTCTTTAAAAAGCAGAGTTGTGTCATGGGTCCATTACTGAAGCTTTGAATTGTTCTGTTGAAGCCCTAGCCAGCTGGAAGCCTTTCTCATTTGATATTGAAGATGTACATCACATCTTTAAACATATCAGCAATTACAGAAAAAAAATCGGTATTATATTTCATCTGGCTTCAAATCAGAAGACACTTGAAGAGGTCGCATGTAAGAAATTCGACTGTCAGATGGCTTTCTGGCTGGGTGGAACCAACCTCTAAATGACCAAAACACTCAAGTCAGAATGCCAGAAGTTAAGCAAGCAACACAGAATGCAGGAGACTATAATAAACAGACAGAGAGTTAATAGAAAACATAAGATTCAGAGCTCATATGAAATCTGAGGCAGGCTGACCCCATGATCACGCCATTGTTAGGGACATTCTCATTAGCAACACCATGCACCTGTCAAGCATGCCTGAGTTCTGGCCCTGTACTATTTCTCAGCAAACAAAAGGAACCTCTACACTGGCCAACAGATGTAACTGAAGTGGAAGAAAAACATATGTGCTGGATTTGAGGTGAAATATACTCTAGAGAAGGCACAAAAGTGATTACACACAGAAATTATCTTTTGTAGAGCACAATGCATGCTACATCTCCTTTGGATGGTGTGATGTAAGATCACACACACACTAAGAGGGGCTGGAGGAAAACCAATTAAGAGGGATGTATTAGCCTAATCAGAGCATTATATAATAAATCAAGGGAACATGATCTGGATCCACTCTGAGGCAGGCCAGGAGCATACTCATGTTCATGCTAAGTACATATTATGAACCTTCCCATTCATATATTGAAGCCCTAAACACCAATATAAATTATATATGAAGATGGGGCCATTGGGAGGTAATTAGGATTATATTAGGTTGGCAAGGTGGGGCTCTCATAATGGGATTTGTAGGGTCTTACAAGAAGGAAAAGACAGAGACAGAGAGAGAGAGAAAGAGAGAAAGAAGGAAACAGAGAGAAAGTGCTCTTTTTCCCTCAGCATGCATACACCAAGGAAAGGCTGTGTGAGAACATACTGAGAAGGTGGCCATCTACAAGACAGGAAGAGAGCCCTCACCAGAAGTCTAGTCTGCCAGTATATTGTATCTGGAGGCTTATACTTTCCAGCCTCCATATTTGTGAGAAAATAATTTTATTATTTAAGCCACCCAGTCCATGGTATTTTGTTATGGCAGCCTGGGCAGACTAAGACTGTAGGCACAAATTTTTGCATGTTCAGTTTTGAGATCACTAGGACACCTGCAGTAATTATTGACATTGTTCAGGAGCAATGGGCCTGGAATAAGAGTAAGGGGATTTCTAGAAAAAAGACCCACACTTGATAAAAAGAATCTACAGAAATCGAAGATGGAGAGGAGGCCTTGACATCCTACTCTCCATCAGAAACAGAGGGCTAGTTTACAATTTTCTTGGAAATTTTTGACAAAAAAAATCAGGTGTTGTAGACCCATAAAAATGTCCAATAGGTGAATGTACTACACACTTGTTTGGCATGACTGTATGCCTGTAGTCAACTTAGGGAGGAAGGATGAATTACTAAGGATGAACATTTTTGTCTGCAAGCCAATCGAGCATAGAGTGACAATGGACTGAGACTTGCTCTAGAATTCATTTCTGGTAGGAATTGTGCTTCCTTTGCCCAGGTAGGGCCTGGATGAAGAGAACTCCACAACCATTGTAGACTATAGATATACAATGGCTTTGTAGGAGGTTTAATGTGTGGGTTATATTTAAGAAAATGAAATGACTCAGGATGAAATTTTAGAGAATGAGACTTGAAAATAGAGATTCTCAAGGTAAGTACAAGCAACGTGTAAAAATAAATTTAGCATTATATCTATGAGAAGGTCAGCTTCTTATTGTCCGGGGTACAAGCAACGTGTAAAAATAAATTTAGCATTATATCTATGAGAAGGTCAGCTTCTTATTGTCCGGGGGGTTCATGTTATGCTATACCCATTGTATTCCACTTACTCCTCCTCAAAGGTAAAATCAGACAGTGAGCTTCTGCAAAGCAGGGATGGACTTACCAAGTTTGATGGTGCTTGGCAAGCCTTTTCTACACGCTCACTGGATAATTGGGGCCCACTCTTCACTTTGGCTTTGCCTGCCCATGAACCTTGTGCTTGGGTGGCCATGCTTTGTGAGGATTCATAGACTCACCAGACTCTGAGGCTGTCTATTCGGTGTCTGTATCTCCACTCTGCAGCAGCTCATCTGCCCATCCTCAACCCTTATGTACAACCCAATATCTATTATTTTCAACACCTACCTCAAATATAGACCTTAACTGCTTAGGCATCTCTGCCTTGTTTCCCCTAACTCTGATAAATGAGCTCCTTCTTGGCTCTACTTCATTCACTCTCAGCCTGTGTAACAAATAGCCAGCCTGGACAGTGTACATGAACACTGCCTGGCGTATTCCATCAGGCAGCACCAACTCTGCATTTATGTTCCTTGTTCTTTGACTGTACTGTATTATGAGCTATGTTTGAATTTGTATAATTTCAGCCTACTTTTTCTTGCTTTGATTGAATTTAATAATTATTTAGAAGATCCAACTTAACGCAACAAGAGTCTCAGATTGCCAGGCAAAATTACTGGCTTTATGTATTAGACAAATACAAATGATTCTGTGGGTAAATATTTTTTCTATCTGGCTAAGTACAAGAGAAAAGCAGTGATAGACTTAATTGTTCCTTAAGTGTTGTTTCCAACCATCTTTCCATTAAAAAAGAAAAAAAAATATACCTGGTAAGTTTATTTTCTGCCTTAAATTCAAACCCATGAAGCTTGGAAAAATGGCTTTTATTTATTTAAAAAAAAAAAAAAAGCATAGGCATGGAACAAAACAATAAAATGCAGAAAAGCATTAACTCCCTGCATGTCTATTTTTCCTTCACTCGCTGCCTCACTCCACACAGAAACAGCCTTAACCTTTGCTGCTCATAGCTGTTTTTGTGGCTATTTATGCTACCTTGTTCTTTAGTTTGCCCATTCTAGGACATTTACTATTAACTTTCTGCTCAAGATAAATTTAACATTTTTATATCAGCTCTATCTTGTCTTTCTTGCCTTTCCCCCTAATTTTTTGTTCTTTAATTTGTCCATTTTAGAACATTTACTATTAACTTTCTGCTCAATTTAATTTAACCTTCTTATACCATCCCCATCTTGTCTTTCTTACCTTTCTCCCTAATTTTTATGGCTCTATAGCCATGTTGGCTTCCATTTCAGCTGTTTTTATAAAATTAAATAATGTGCCAAAGCTTTTCTCATCAATTTGTGCAATGTAACTGGAATATCCATATTACAAGATAATAATGCACCATATCCCCCCTGACCAGCTTCAGGTAGCTCCCATTTTGCTTTGTCATTGCCAAGACAGCAGACACTTCTCTCCTACCTTAATTATGTGTTCTGTGCTTAATTGGCTGATTTTCTCCAGTATTTAAAAATCAATAGGGATCCATGCACTGAGTCAAAAGTCTTGAGCAGCAAGGTGAGTTCTTCCACTTAAAAGCTATGTGACACTGGGCACATCGCAAGAACATTCTAGACCCACACTGTCCAATATGGGAGACTCTATTCAGATGTGGCTGTTTGAATTTAAATTAAAGTTTAAAATTGCTAACCTTAGTCACACTAACCAGATTTAAAGTGTATAACAACAACATTCAGGGAGTGGATACCCTATCAGACAGTGCAGACAGTATATAGAAAACTTTTGTCATCGCAGTAATTTATATTTCTGCATTGCTAGACTGTGGGTTCTTGGTAGGTGAGAGGAGGAAGTCAAACTAGGTGATTTCCAAACTGCCTCTTGACTCTAAACTGCTAAGGTTTTGTAATAGAACGCACCTTTTTCCAAAGCTGCTAAGCATACCCTCCCCAAAGCCAAGCTTAGTTAAAAGTACAGAAAAAAGAAATAGTGGCAGAAAGAAAAGAAAATGTATTTACAGAGAAAGAAGATCCATGCCAGAAGGAAAAAGAAGTATCCCGTCAGAGATGTGCTTAAGAATAATGGTCTGTGGGAGTGTATCAAGTTGTTATAGTGCAGCTCTTCACCGGCTGCCTCCTTAACAGTGTTGTTTGTCTTCATGCAACTCGTTCAAGGTTAGTCTAGCACATGCCACATGATCCCTTATTTTCTCTTTTCAAGGGCTTTTCTCCCACTTAACCATGTTTGCTTTATTCTATGCTCAGATTTCTATGTTGTAAAACAAATGAGAATTACTTAGACCTGAGCAGACAGGCTAAGGGCTTTAAAAGTTAGAATTCACAATGATCTGCTTCTTGTTAGTTTCATGACATTAATCATTTTAGTAACAGCAGAAATATAAGCCCAGAACTAATGTGTACAAATAAAGTCCACACATAGGAACAAATTGAGAAAAATTTTGTGTATAATGTATTTATTTCCATACCGGGTACCTGGAAATGCTTGCTAAGTAACTATACAGTGTCTCAATCAGAGGACCAATGTCTCTCACAGAAAAATATCTCAAATCCTTTGTGTCAAGAAGCCAATTTCATCCCTATATTCTGATTCTTTTTTTTTTTTTTTTCTTTTTGAGACAGGCTTTCACTCTATCACCCAGGCTAGAGTACAGTGTCACAATCACAGCTCAATCTCCCAGGTGTAAACAATCTTCCTTCCTCAACTTCCCAAGTAACTGGGACTGCAGGTGTGCACCACCATAGCTGGCTAACTTTTTATACTTTGTAGAGACAAAGTCTGACTATGTTGCCCAGGCTGGTCTCAAACTCCTGAGATCAGTGATCTTCCCACCTGTGCCTCCCAAAGTGCTAGGATTACAGGCATGAACCACCATGCCTGGATTGCACCGATTCTTGAGTTGGGCAGTGCTGCCTCTGAAAATCTCGATTTTCACATTTGTGGGAAGGCAGATAGGGTAGGGGAGGAAGGAAGAGGTGGAAAAGAGGAATTAAAATGATAACATGGAAGGATCTAAAATATAAAAGAGAGGATGAATGAAGCAAATTAGTAAACTCTAGATTTCCATTATTATAAAAACAGACAAAGTATCATCCATGGCACAACAATAGTATGGCAATTGCAAGCATGTTTAGGCAGATCACTAAAAGGATTAACATTTATGATTCTGTGATCTTATTTGCCATTGTATCCCCCTAGCACAGTGCCTAGGACATGTTAGGTGCTCATTAAATGTGAACTGTAATTAGTCCCATGACATTTACAGAGCTTAAGGGAAGCATCAAGGTGTATTAGCTGTCAGAGTGTTTCTTAACCTAAGCATGGCATCCAACTGTGATTTCACATTAGGGATATGGACAGGTCTCAGCTCCCGTAAGCTTTTTGAGTTTCTTTTTCAGTAAAATGGAGATCATATTATATGTCAGTACACACAGTTTGGTTTTTGGTTTGGGATTTTTTTTAAGCAATGCAATCAACAAATATCTAAGATGCTACACTAAGAAATCATTAAAACAACATGAAGGTATTTGTGAAATATTGCATCTCTAAAACATCAGCTTCGATAAGTAGGAGACAGTTAAAGGCAATGAGGTAATTCAATTGAAGGAGAAAAGTCAGCACTGATAGACCAAACGATTTTCAGCAGCCTCAGTTATGTCACAGATGTTTTTACATCATCCTGCACTTGTCCTCACTCATAGCCATTTTCCACCTGCTTTGCCAGGCTCTGTGCCCTTCTTTTTGACCCCTTACATCATCAGGGTCCCTTGGTCCTCTGGGTCCTGATTGGTTCACTAATTTGCATCTACAACAGGAGTTTCTGTCAGAGACAGGTCAATGCACTTGTCTCCTTGCTGTCTCCATGTCTCAGTGTCTCAGTTCTAGTAAAAAAACATGCACCTCTACAATGACATTTGTGTGTAGTGGTCTCAGTTTTTCAGCTCCTGCACTTCCCAGGCTTCATTTCCTCTGCTTGTTCCTTCAGGCCTGTGGGTGGTGACGGTTTTCCACTTTTGCCAGTCCCTCAGAGTTTCAGCATTATTTGTGGTCCCCTACCTCATCTCTATAAAGAGTCACTTAATTAAATTCCTTTACAAATTCAAGATTTCTGTTTCTTTTAAAGATCCTATCAGATATATGCAGTTCTCAGATCACAAATAGGCTCACAGCTCACTTTTAAGTTTTGTCTCAGTACTAGGAATGAATGGTGCCAAATATTCTCTACCAGAAGTGAAGATGAATGGAGAGGAAGTCACATGTATGCAGATGTGTCTCTATCCAGTAAGTGTTTAATAGGGCTGGAGGTCAGGGCAGTTTGACTCAGCACCAAAACAAGCGAAATGGATATGAAGACTATTAATCTAGTTGTAACCTTGTATCCTGGGCTTAGTGAATACATTTTGGCTTGATTTATGAGTGAGATCCTAATCTTGATCCCCAGTATAAGCCCACCCCTTTACCACATATTTCTGTGAACTGGCATATATCCCACTCCTATTTCCCATTACAAAGTTCTATCCACCCAATATTTGAGTAACATAGATACCTCTACTCAACTTTCCTAAGGTTCTGAGTGGGCATTTCCACGGCTTTGTGAGTCACACTCTGCTGTCTATTACTGGCCTTCTTCCAACACATTTGAAGTCAACCTCAAACTGAAAAGTACATATGAGCCTATTCACACACCTGAACTTAAGAACAAACAAACAAAGAACAAAACAAAAAACCTCCTTCAAATCCATCTAGGTCACAAGGTGCCCTAGCTAGATGCCAAAAGATGCAACCAGCTACTTATTCTTTCTGACTTAATCTTTTGTACATCACCTAAGACGGCTGTCACTAATGGATTCCAGGAGGGTTTTCACTAACGTTTAAGACACAGAAACCTTATACAATGACTGTCTCCCAAAAGCAAGGAGGAAATCTGGTCTGAGACTGAAGATAAAGGCAATCTTACACCTAAATAAAGCCTTCTTCCTCGAGTTGCAAATTCAGACATTCAAAAACAAAAAAAAATGTTGGGAACACACAACAGCCCTCCAAAAGCAGCTGTCACCTAACATTTGCTGACCAAAACTGAATTCTTCCTTCTGTTGAAATAATGCAGTTTAAAGGTAAATTAAATGAACATTTGTATTCAGAACTTTCCAGAGAGTTTAAAACATTTTAATACTGTGTAGAATTTAATGAGTCTTTAGATATTAATAATGTCATTTGCTGCTCTTTATTGTTCTGTGCATGAAGTGTTTCCTGGGAAATGGACCTTAAAAGTAGGAACAATAAGAATCTGGGTTCTCAAATGAAACAAACAACATCTGTGCCTACTGGAAAATAATTGCTTGTATAGTCTTAATTGTCATATGGTGGCATGTGAGGGCCTAAAATGAAGCTAAAACAGAGAATATAGAATTTTGTAATTGAATTTCCCAACCTCAGGAGGCGGTCCCCTTGAATATCAAAAAAAGAGAACATCTCTGAAATGGGAACACAAGAGAAATAGGAAAGGCGGAGTGAAAGGAAGGATGAGGCTTGTTGAAGCCCTGAACAGGCTACATTTCCATTTTCTTGTCTGTGACTTTCACACACTTTTCTTCATTGAATTCTCACAAGGACTCCATGTGGTAGGAATAATGCAGTTTAACAAAAGAGGAAATTAAGGTTCAGATTATAAATAGTTTGCCTAACTTGACACCATTAGTGTCAGACATAGAATTTCAAATGTATCACATTGTCTCTGGTAGATTGCATGATTAACCACGATTCTTTATATGCATTGTACCTACACCTTTTGCCACTTAAATTTGTGGCACTTTCTCACTGTGGGGAGCAAGATATATATCTTTTGGGTGCTATTGCATGACTTTGCTTTTCAAATAGAATTTAGTGGAAATAGTGTTTCAACAGTCCTTGTGTCAGAACTCTCTTCTATCACCATGCATGACATGCATGGTCTTGGAACTAGACAACTGATTTTCAAGAAGAGTCTTATAAATGGAGTCTATTCATCATATCAGTGTTTACTAAGAATCTTAAGGTTGGAAGCAGATAAAAGTGATCACTCATACAAGTTGTTGCTGTGGTTCTACCCCAGGGTGATTTTACCACTAGTCATCCAGTGAAACGCGTCCCACCATAACTCCTCTCTATATTATACAACAGACAGCATTAGGAACATTCAGCATAGGAGATGGCTGGAAAACAGGTCATCTCTTCTTCCACATCCTAGAAATGAAGATGATTTCTGGAGATTACATGATGCTATATTGGAAAGTCTTTTCCAGACAACTCTGCCCCAAGTAACTTTACTGTAACATCTAGTTTCTGACTATATTGATCATGCTTTTGTTAAGAGTCACATTGGTGAGACCCACCTAGGCTTCAGATATATTTATAGTTGCTTGAATGAAATAGTGGGTTGGTGGCTCAGCCACAGGCATTTCACAAGCCTCTGCAATCTCTCATCCTAAAGAAAACCAATAAATTTACCTGTGAGAGAAAGAATGTAGAAGTGACAGAGATCATGGATATCAGAGCTGAGAACAAGTCCTAAAACTGTCCTGAGCTGTGTGAATTTAGGCAAAACATTTACCAATGCTAGACTTCAGTTTTCTTATCTGTTGATGGTAATGATACCATACCTCATTCACATTCAGATAACATAAGGAAAGCAATTAGTATGGTTTCTGGCATACAGCAAAGATTCAGGGAGTATAGCAAAAAGGGGGGTGAAAACAGTATGACTTTCAGAGCACAGATCAGCCAATAGCGTACCCACTGTCAGCACTTTGGGCCTTCCACCGTTGTGGGTTTCTGCTACCATCTGAGCAAAACGTCATTGATTTTTTTGCTCTGAAAATCCTTTATTCACATTGAATCTCAGCAGACTTCCCTCTATCACCCATGCCTTTGCCCATGTTACCATAGAAACAACTATGCTTAGAATGTGCCAGCTCCATTAACTGTGGACTCAGCATATTTAGGAGATGTGAACATGTTGCTTTAATTTCTTAAAAATGTATTATATAGCTGCACTTCACCCACAAATTAAAATTATATTTCGATTAGCATCAGGGTCTAGTTGTGTGTGTGTGTGTGTGTGTGGCATTGCTTATGTTAATTGACTCTGATAAGAATTAAAACACCTGTTCAAATTCTCTTAGTTTCATTGTTCCTCTCTTATTTCCCACCCCACTCTTTTCTTTTGTCTCTCCCTCCCTCTCTTCTCTTTTTCTGTCATTACCATAAAGTGTGACTGGGAATCTGAAATTAAATGAAATTGCTATCAAATTCCACTACTGGGTACAAGGAAAAAACGTCTCTGTGCATGTAATGTTTTCCATTTAAAGCTAGAAGCTGAAATATAGTTTAATAACCAAGAAATTGACAGAACTCAGTGCTCAACACTTGCTCACATCACACAGCTAGCTCCTTCCTTATTTCTAGCCCTTCACATCAGGGAAGCAGTTAGACTTATAAGGAAGGAACACAAGAGTTAAGTGAAGAACAAGGTGAAAAGAGCTAATAAATTCATTTCATTTAGTGGATTTCCAGCTGGTGGGTCCTTTTTAATGGGCAGAGAGAGGTGTGAGAAAAGTCAGGCTGAGTGAGTCATCAGATTCCGCAACGTGGGAGAATTAGATTTAAGTGAAAAAGGATGTTTCCTAGGAAACTACATGATCTGCTTGTGGAACATCAAACAAGAGCAATTTCCTAACAACAACCATGACTAAATTGATCTACCTCAGACAGCTTTATCAATAGGGGGGAGATTAGATGCCTTTTGTGTTTTCTTAGTTTCTTAGTTACTATCATCAAATTGTCTATTATGTGATGGCTTCAGCTGCTGCATTTCTGACCTTCTGTAAGGACAGGGATGGTATTTGCTATTATGTAATTGGAAAGCAGTTTTCCCTATCTTCCATCCCTCCCCCATCTTCCCTCAAACCCTTGCAATAGCTCTTCATCACCCCTTTCTAACTTGAATAGCAGCTTCTAATACTGTCTTTGCAGCAAGCCACAAGATCCAGTCATTAGAATCACTAAAAATATCCTTCCAGCTTTAGTCATCCAGGAATCTAAATTAACTTACTCTCTTTTAGCCATGACAGTGACAGTGAAGAATCTGTAATTCTACTAATAGGGTAAGAGAGGTTGTTCTGAATTAGAAAATAATCTGAAAATAAATAAAAAACATCTTTTTCAAATATAGTTTATTACCACAAGCATATAGAATATTTAACTCAAATACTTTAACAATAAGCTTAAAAAAAGGTTTATAATTAGCATACAAACTGGTGAGAAAATAGGCTTTTGTCATTCAAAGAAGTTAATTATTCATAAAATCCCAAAGGCTTTCTGGAGTCACAGATTCTGACAGTCCTGTGGTTTGGAGAGTGAAGCCCCTGTCTTGATCAGCTCACTGATGCTAGAAGCTACACCTACATACAGCTTTGCCAGTCTGGCTGACAACAATTGTTACCGTGACAAAAACAGCAGCTGAAATTTAATCGATGTATTCATTCAATTGAAATTTATTTAGCATCTAGTATATGTTGGACACTGTTCTAGTTAATGAATAAGAGTAACGATACCCCTCTTTGCAAAGATTACCCTGTAGTAAAAGGAGAAAGAAAAGATAAAAATTCAACAAACGTGTTCATTTTAATTAGTGCTACTTTCTATAGGGAAAATAAAGTAAGATGATCTGAGAGAGTGATTGAAGTAGGGACTCATTTTGGATCCGCTCTTTCCAAACCACATTCATAGTCTATGTGAGATGTGAACTGTAATTTTCTCCCCAATCCATTACTGGACAAAACTTCAATAAAATAGCATATGACTATATTACCAGAAAAATAATACAAAAATGCACGTTTAGTTTTTAAAATTAGTAGATAAAAAAATGAAATTACTCCATGGCATAGTTGTAAAAATATCTAAATGTTTACTCTCAATTACTGTTCTAATTTCAACATAGATCAGTAACAAGAGAGACTGCAGAGGCCCCTGTGTTGAGAACACGCTTGGACAGTAACGTAGACATAGGCTGGTCAAGGAAACATTCTCTGAAATCTGAAGCTGTTTTTCACTCCATACACATTGTCTTATCTTGGAGATTAGTTACCAGGTACGTGGCAGGTTCTTATTAAATGTTAGTTAATTAACAATGATGTCATTAGGGACTCGAATTTCATACTTCCAGTCATTTAAGGGTTAAATTTGTCTTTTGGACCTCACCTAGGTATCTAGCCATCTCTTTTTAATATTATTTCTTAGAATTCCAGTTAAACCATCTTCAAAACATATTTTTGCAATGAACTCATTCAATGTAGCTACTATTTATTGCATGCATTACCCTGGGCCTGGTATTATGGTGAGCATTTTACATACATAATTTCATTTTAATTTTCAAATAACCCTAAAAGCAGAAGCGTTTATTATCTTTTTATATGTTAGGAAACAAAAATTTTATGTATGTGCCTAGAGGGGTCATTTTCTATTTATATCTTTAAGCTATTGGATTATGCAATTCTGTTACAAAGATGAAACTTTTACACTCTCAATTCTGTCAGTGATTAAGTTCATTAAAATTCTTTTAGTTATCTGAGAAATAGTGTCATAGAATTTCTAGAGAACGGGAAGAAGAGATTTTGCTGTCTTCTCTTCATGGGTATAGTGAAGGATCCAGGATGGAGCTCAAGGCCAGGCACTAGGTAGGTCTTGCAGGGCTTTTACCTAGAGTTGAAGGAAGTGAGAGTAAGACAGGGTGCACTCGTCCTCTAAGAAGTTCTCTCTCTGGTTTTATTTACTCATTTGTTTTTTCCTTTTATTTCCACAGTTCTTTTCTACACCACTTACTGGTGTGTTCCAATGTGTTTAAAGTCTATCTTTCTATTTATATATGTTCTTAACTTACTTACATAAATAGTATTGGCTTTTAAGTCTCATGATTTCTCACTTGTTTCTACTCAGCACTCTCCTTATACAATCTATGTTGCTATGTGTGCAGCTAGCAATTTACTGCTAACTGCTGCAGATCTACCTTGCTTTACTTAAGATGCAGCACAGACACGGACACCTTCATAAACTTCTACCTCCATAAACACTGCATAGATGAGCCTCATCTGCATCTCCCTGCTAGTCCTTTGTGAAAATACCCAGGAGCGAAAGAGCTGGGTCCCAGCTTGTACATCTGAATAAGTCCAGGCAGATTATTCCCCCGAATGATTGCACCCTGCCCCTACGCCCTCATTCAGATCCCGAAAGCCCCATAGCTCCACGTTTCTCCATCTCTCTAGACCTGCTGCACAGCTCTCTATTTTGCATCTCCCTTCACCATCACCCAGCAATGTCTTTCTCTTTGGTCCTATGTCGTGACCCATTTCTTGGACTCCACATTTTCCTGTAGCTTGGTTTATTCCATAATGTTGATGAAACACATAGTCCAGTATCTTCCTAAGAAAAATGGGGTGATACATGTTTTAAGAACTTACTTGTATAAAAATATCAATTGTTCTATTTGATTCATAGTTTGAATAATGATAGATGTCTGGTGGATTTTTTTTTTAATCACTCAAAATTCTGAAGCCATTGCTTCCAGTGCTGCAGTTAATAAGTTTCAGGTCATCTGATTCTCAATTCTCTCTATATTACTAATTTACTCTCTCTATGGGAATTTGAGATCTTTTATTTATCTAAAGTGTTCTGGAGAACAAATACACGTTATGACAATGTTCCTTAAAATATGTAGCTTTTCATTCATTTGCCACAATTTAGGCACTTTAATTCTATACGATCTTATCCTTTCATTTGAGAATTTTTTCCGGAATTAGTTCTTAGTTGTATCTTTTCTAAAACTCCTGTTTTTCAGATATTAAAGTTCATGAATTGCCCTCTACTTTTAAAAACTATTTTTTAGTTTTTAACTGGAGTGCTTTTTTCTCTTCTCGTCCTTCTAATTTATGCTATCATATTTTCAAGTTCATTGATTTGTTTTTATAAATCTGAATGCTCCTGTTTCTTTGGCTTTTACTTTTGTTTAGAGTAAAAGAGCCTTTATATTTTCTGAGGATATTTATTGTTTTTATTTTTTAGGTTGCTGTCTGCTTTCCACATTATCTCCATTTCCTCTTTTCTGTTATTTTTTGTTTGTTTTTGTTTTGGCCTCTGTCTGTGATGCTAGGGCTTTTCCTCAACTGTTTGCTGGTCCTTGCCTTAGTATTCATATGGTGAGATGAAGATGTGGCCTTTCTAGGAGTGGCTTCCTGGATGATCGTTTGACGCCTTCATTTTGGAGCAGACTCCTCAACTTTCTGGAACTCTAAGTCTTTTTTCTTGTTTCTCCAGAGAAGAATCCTCCTTTACTGAGGGTGTAAGTTGACTTGTCATCATTTTCTGACTTTCTCTTCATCTCTATAATTTCATGCTATGCTTTTACACTCGAGTTTGTGTTGCATTCCTCAAGTCCAGAGTCCCCCTGTTTCAAACTTGCCAGCAAATGAGCATGTTGCTCTGTGCTGAAATAGGGGAAGGGCGTTTGCCCGGTTGAAAAGGATCAAGGAAGCGATCTGGGACACCTATTTCTAATATACACTTTCACTCAGTTCTCCAATTGTTAACTTCACCTGCTTCCCCATTTCAGCATTCTTGCAGCCCCCAATCACTAGGGTTTGTCTGCGCACGTGGTGGGAGAGTCTCCGTTATAACTCTCCTGGCCTCCAGATTTCCCATACTGTTAATTAGGGTCCACGTTTCCCATGTGGGTTAAATCAGTTTGTAATTTGCCTATCTGCTCTCCAGTTTTCTGAGTTTTACAGCTCTCATTGCTTTCCCTATATTCTTTACTTTGAACTGTTTCGATTTTATGTCTTCGCTTCATTTTTAAGAGATTTCAGAAAAGGGTAGAAATAAATGCCCCAGTTATTCCACTTATATCATTTAACAAGAAAAGGAATTACTATTGTTGTTGTTTCTGTTGTTTTTAAAAGATTTTAGAACACATTCTTAGATGCATAGTTCAAGGTACTATATATTTACTTACATAGTTCAAGATACTGTACTTCCTTCTCCACAGATTGATAAACAGAAAAGCAAATGTGATGATTTAAAAAATGTATTCTCTTCTCTGAAACTATTGAATTGTGTACCCCCCCAAAAGATATGTTGAAATCTTAACTCCTAATACTTTAGAGTGTGACCTTATTTGAAAATAGGGTTGATGCAGATGTAACTAGTTAAGGTGAAATTATACTGGAGTAGGGTGACCCCCCAATCCAATGTGACAAAGATCTTATAAGATGACCATGTGAGGACAGAGAGACACAGGAACAGCTCTGGGAAGATGGAGGCAGAGATTGGAGTGATGCATCTATATGTGATGCACCTGTAATCACTGATATGGTTTGGCTGTCTCTCCACCCACATCTCTCTTGAATTGTAGCTCCCATAATTCCCTGTATTGTAGGAGGGACCTGGTGGGAGGTAATTGAATCATGGGGGCAGGTCTTTCCCATATGGTTCTTGTGATAGTGAATAAGTCTCATGAGATCTGATGGTTTCATAAAGGGGAGTTGCCCTACCCAAGCTCCCTCTTGCCTGCCGCCTTGTGACGCTACGCCTTTCTCCTCCTGTGACTTCTGCAGTGATTGTGAGGCCTCCTCAGCCACATGAACTGTGAGTCCATTAAACCTCTTTTTCTTTATAAATTACCCAGTGGAAGTGTGAAGACTGACTAATACAAATACCAAGGATTGCCAAATAAGCAATGTAAACCTAAGGTAGGAGAGAAGCATGGAAAAATCTTCCCTTAGATCCTCCAGGAGGAACCAACCCTGACAACACTTTGATTTCAGATTTCTAGCTTCCAGAACTGTGAGACAATACATTTCTGTTGTTTTAAGTGACAGTTTGTGGTACTTCATTATAGCAGTCCTAGGAAACTAATAGATTCTGGTATGGGGAAGTGGGGTGCTGTATAACAAACAACTGAACATGTATAAGTAGCTGAGTCACCAACAGGACTGTTAAACATATTTCCAAGCAAAGAGTGGAAGTTGTGGCCTGATTTCTCCTTTCTGCTAGTAGTAAACTGTGAAAGGAAAGAGATAAATCAAAGAAGAAGTTACTAACGGAAAGGAACCAGCACTTTGATAAGTGGGGGGAAAAAAACAAATTCTGCCAAAATATATTTAAAGAGGTTTATTCTGAGCCAATATGAGTGACTGTGGCCCAGGTTTACATAATCTCAAGAGGTCCTGAGAAAGTGCACCTGAGGCAACCAGGTTACAGTTTCATATTCTAC
>NW_012119154.1:7499856-7559917 GCF_000951035.1 Colobus angolensis palliatus | reverse complement strand
TGGATGATGGGAATGTATTTTCCGTGTAAGAAGCACATGAATTTTTGTGAGCCAGAGGAAAAGTAATTATGAGTTGAATTATGTTCCCTAGAAAAGGTATGTTGAAGTCCTAACCTCCAGTACCTAAGAATATGACCTTATTTTGCAGTAGGGCCATTATAGATGCATTAATTAAGATGAGGGTTCATACTGGAGTGCAGTATGACTGGAGTCCTTTTAAGAAAATAGTCATGTGAAGACACAGTGACACAGGGAGAATGTCATCTTAAGAGGTGAGACCAGAGTGATGAATCTACAAGCCAAGGAATACCAACAATTACCAGACATCACCAGCAGTTCTCTCTCAGAGCCCTCAGAAGGAACCAATCCTACAGACACTTTGATTCTAAAGATCTACCCTGAAAAAGTATGAAACAATACAGTTGTGTTGTTTTAAGCCAAATGGTTTGTATTTTTTGTTTTTTGTTATGGCAGCCACAGCCCATGTTTAATCTACTTACACCATTTGGCAAGAAAAGAAATTACAGTATTTATTTTAATTGTATTTAGAATACATTATTAGATACAGTTCAAGGTCAATGCACCTGATCTTTCTTCTCCATAGAGTTTTTACAAATGGAAAAGAAAATGTGATAAAAACCCATTCTCATCTTATCCAAAGCAGTACCCGTGGAGAAGAATGTATTTTTTCCCATTATGATTCATATGATTAAAACAGGTATAAACATCAGATATGAAGGTCACAGAATTTGTTTTTTCAAAAGAAAATAAAGTAAGACATAGCAGTGCAATAGAAGTGAGAAATTGTAATACAGTTCTCATTGTTTAATAGGTCTTTTATATATAGTGCTTATAATAGAATTAGTAAATTAATAGGTATGTCAAACTATATGCATCAGTATTACTATTAGATCTGGGAAAGCAGGACTTTGATTCAGGTGAAGCACTCTGGAGACCTCCTCTTCTCTCCTCCAGCCAGACCAGCCTCCAGAGATCAGAGTCCACAAAGTCAAGGAAACATACCCTCCTTCTAAACCATCCAGATACCTAGGACCAAGAAATTCCAAGCTCAAATAGTCCAAAGCCCACTTCAAGGGTCTGCATGAACCTCTTCCCTAGGACCATCACTCAGAGCAGACTATACATCAGTTTACGCAAATTTAGTCCTAAAGTTTGGCTACAGTATGCCTGTTTACAGAGGATGTGGATAAAACAGTTTTCTCTGTGATACAGATAGTTTATTAATGTAGATTTCCTATGAACATCAATTAATTTTACAAAAGAACAGCTTTTCAGGACTACTCCTGTGTATGCAGTTTCTCAAAATAACCAGCTCAAAATATTTCAAAAAAGTATGGTCTTGGGTTGGCATATTCTGGTCTCCTACAGTTATATTTTGGGGTAATGTGTCCTGAGCTCCAATAACTTCTATCTCCACTGGCACAACTAGTTGTATGACTATACCCAAAATCAAGAGATACAGAAACATAGGATACTCCTTCACTAAAAGACACTGCAAACTCACATGGCAAAGCATACGGCTGTAAAAAGGAGTAGGGAATGTAGACTACCTGATACAGTCTGCCATAGTTCACAATGGGATAAAAGACCTGACAAACAGCAAAGTAATTTTACCAAACTCAGCAATATGATATATTGTATCAGTACATCTATTCATTCATACACCTACGTCAAATGATAGACACTTAGCTAAATTCAATTAAAATTTGACAAAAAAAGCAATACTTTTTACAAACTAGTAAAAGTTACTCATACTCTGACAAAAGTCTGCTCAATAGCTTGCCTGATAGAAGTCAAACACGAGGAACATCTGATTTGAATACATAAACATTTTTATATTTTCAAAATTTCCCAAATGATCAAATAGAAATTTATTATTATTATTATTTTTTGAGACAGAGTCTTACTCTGTTGCCCAGGTTGGAGTACAGTGGCGTGATCTCGGCTCACTGCAAACTCCACCTCCCAGGTTTAAGCTATTCTCTTCCCTCATCCTCCCAAGTAACTAGTATTACAGGCATGCACCACCAGGCCCAGCTAATTTTTGTATTTTTATTAGAGACGGAGTTTTGCCACGTTGGCCGAGGCGGGTCTAGAACTCCTGATCTCAAGTGATTTGCATGCCTCGGCCACCATAAGTGCTGGGATTACAGGTCAGAGCCACTGTGCCCAGCCCTGAAATAGTCATTTTAAAATCAGGAAACATGATAGAAGATATTTAAAATGTCTAAGAAATTTTTTAAAATGTGCTATTACTTTCAATAAAATAGAAAAAAGCATAGCATAAAGATTTTTTCTTGTTTTGTACTACATTTTCATTTTTGTAATGTTTTCTCTGATTTAAATTGATAAAATAACAGATGTTTCGGTGTATGGGCAATATAATCAAAATGCTGTGAAGTAAGGTTTTTTCAAACATGCTCTCATAATGTTTTCTATTAAATATAACAATAATTTTCCAATTGTTATAATACTCTGTGTATTCTTCCTGTTTCTTTCCCCTGTTCTCTTTTAACATGTAGGAATAATTTTCACAAGGCTACCCATTCTAACTGTGCCAATAAATGTGATTATATTTATTTTAGGACACAGTTAAATTTATGGAAGCAAAACAACACTTTTTATTTATAACCATGATAAATTTTAATAGTGAGTTTACTCTAGCAGCGCATAATGGAATGACTGATATATTTAACATGATTATGATTTAATGTAAACCCTCGGGAATTCCTCAATGCCTCTTTCCCCTCCAGTGGTTCTGTCTGTAGCTTAGTAAAGGAGAACTGAACTAGAAATCAAGAACAGCAGGCAAATTCTCAGCCTGGAAGCAAAGCCTCCCCTGTGAATCCATTGTTCCTCAATTGACCTTTAATTTAGCACTTCCCAGACTGTTCTGCCTTCACTGAGCTACTTCGCAATTCCCCACTGTGCAGCTAGCTCCTTAAGTTTAGGTCTTGGCTTATTTCTCTTTATAACAATAGTGCCTAGCAAGGTGCTTAATAGCTCTTTCTTAAAATGAATAATAAAACAATATGTGAGATGTTGAACAAATTATTTCAATGTTGTGAATGTTTCCTCATATGGGAAGGGAGCGCCTCAGAACTGCCAGGTCAGCTGTATTGTTTTATACGCCATGGACAAAGTGATTATTCCATTCACCTGGCATGGCCCATTTACCATAACAATCTGTTATTTCACTCACTTTCACGACATGCAGAAGACACAGATTGATTTTCATTTATCTTGGTATCTCCAGCCCCTGAAACAGTGTTCACCTCGCTACATGAATGACAGAATAAATGAATGGTTAGGAGTAATAGGTACTGTTGGTGTGTCACTCACACTCCTTTTACTTGGCAAGGCTACCCACTCCCCACCTGTCGTCAATGTTGGTTGCTAATTGGTCACAGCTGGCCTTTCCTCCAGGTAATTGCCCTTGGAATCTACACATCACCTTGCCAAAGAGGCCGAGTCATCCCCTGGATACAACCTGAATTCAATGAGTGACTGACCTGTCTCAAGATGGAGCCAGTCTGTAGTGAAAAATTGTGTTCCATAGTTCTTATGGAATCAGCCTGAAGCTGGGTTCCAGCTGAGACCACGTTCTTGCTTAGTGCCTTTCTCTGCCCTTCTCCTTTCCTCACTCCCCTTTTCCTAAAAGTCTCTCCCCAAAAATCACTTACACAAAATTATCCTGTCTTGGAGATAATCTAAGACACTATTTCAATTTTTTAATTAAGTTATTTTCTTTTGAGATCAGATAGATTGTAGTTGGAAGGAATAATAGAGAGGAGTTGCACTTCTGGCCTGACACCATGAGGATCTCTGCTGAGTCACTCTCCAGTGAAATTGATGAAAACTATCAAAAGTAAATTAACGCTTTTTGAAAGGGCCCTAAAGGTGTACAGCAAAAAAAAAAAAAAAAAAAAAAATTCAAGAAAATCTATAAAACTCTGTAAGAATTATGAGACTTTTTGGTACTTGAACTAAAATCTATTCTTTCACTTCCTCCTTCTAGCTCAGCAAGGCAGAAATTCACTCCAGAATGTCATAGCCAAGAACGTAGGAATCCCACTTTCCTCAGATCCCAATATGAGGGCTATCTTCCTGAGAAGGGCAGAATGTCTGCAAATTCTTATCATGCCCCCACTGTCTGCTATTGGAAGTAAGTTTCAGATGGAGTATAATTGAGGTCAGGGATCCCTTCTTCTGCACAGACTTTACTCATCAGAATAGAACTCTACCTTGGATGAGGCACCACTAGGAATACTGGGGCCCTAATTGTCCTTACAGTCTGGAGGTTCCACACAGGCAAACCAAGGAGACTTGGAGCTGCTGACCCCCTCATCCACCATGTCTTCAACTCCCAAATTGAGGTTGTCACTCAGACACAAGCGTGCCATTTTCCCTACCCCCAGCACCAGAGCCTAGTTCAGAGATATTTTCTAAGGGAAATAACAGGCCATAGAACAGAGTTCTAAATACTTCCCCAACGCAACTGACACTGACCTCATTTACAAAAGTGTATAGAAGGTCAAGCCTATGAGTACACTCAAAAACTGTGGAATTCATGTTGAAAAATAGTTGGGAGGAGATTTATAGATTCACTGGAGATACAGGCTAAACTGTCGGGTGACCAGTTTGTCAGAAACAGAGAGACAGCCGCAGGAAGTCTTCCTGATGTTGGAAAAATCTCAAACACTGGTCTGTACTGGGGCATAAGTTTCAGATTTCCTCATAATTTCCCCTGACATTGGTATGTTTGGCCTCATTACCAGATGATGCAAGTTCTGACTCTCTATTGGGTCTCCATTGACACAGCCTCAGTGGAGAAGAGAGGAGCACCTCATTACAGTACTATGGGTATGGAATACAGGACCCAGGGATAAGGGGAAAAGGGGTGTTTATTACCAGTCTAAGAAGATGAAAATCCACGGTCTCCACTTGGCATTCACTGATATCAACACATCAGGGTTGTTGGGCACATCATTATAGCTTTATAAGGATGCAATTCCAGGACCCCCACCCAACTAACGGCGTGGATGGAGGTCAGAGCCATGAGTTTTCCTGTAGTATTTACATAGAGTATAACAGTTATTGTCTAAAAATTTTCTGTCTTCCTAGACTGCTCCTTTCCTGATCTACTGCCTAGAGACAACAGGCTTTCATTGGGGCTTTTCTCTTTTTCCTGTGCCTATTGGCATTTCTAGTTTACTTGCTTCAGCTCCAAGTCGGAGGTATATGAGGAAAAAAATGCAAAAGAAATTATCACTATGTTTTTCCTCATGACCCAAGGTCCCTGATTGGTTTGTTGTCTTCTCTCTACCTTTCAGTCTTCTGATATTTGTTTTGTTTATAATATCAAAGGTTTGTAGTTGTACTTAGAAGGAGTACTAGAGAAAAGTATGTCTACTTCACCTTGCTGGAAGCAGAATGACCTTGCTCAATGATTTTTACTAGCTAGACTTAAAACTGGACTAAGTTGAAGTCAGCCTAACAACAGAAAAATGTTTAAGATGATTTGTCTTCTCTAGTCCATGAAGGACAGCGCCACTTACTAAAATTTGCCTTTTTTGTCTTCTTTTCTAAGGTTGTGAAATCCTCCTTAGAATGTTTGGCTATGACAATGCAGTCCTTGCTGAGGATTTTGGCATTTCCTTTTTTGCTTCTCTAGTCCTACAAATCAGATGATATGAAAAGATTTCACAGATTGAACAAACGAAAAATCAAATATGCATTGTGTAGATACCAAGTGGCAGGCACTGTATTGAGTAAACTACTTGTCTAGAGAGGAATTTCACAGGCAAAAGAAAAAATTCAGCTCACTGAATTTAGTTTTCTGTATTGTAGAGAGCAGAATCTAGGTTTGAACACAAGTCTAACTTATTGGAAAAACCAATTATGCTTCTTCCCTGAATACTCTTGAAAAACTCAGCCTCTCAGCTTTCTATTACCATATATTGGAAATATGAATAATACTTATTTTGCAAGATTATTAGAAAGATTTAACAAATTGTCATGTGGAAGAACTTTGGATTCTATGGAGATACAACTATGAAAGATGGCTACCATTATTAGAGAGTCACTTTCCATCACCCATCAGCAGAACTTGCATTTGAAAATACTTGTCCAGTCATGATGCCCAATGTGTAGTAGAGCCTTGGAGTTTAAAACCTTGGGAACTGGAGCAGATAGCCTAGATTCTAATTTTGGCTTCTACTTACTAAATGTTTGCCCTTAGAAGAATTGCATAAATTCTTAGATTCTCAAATCCTGCATGTTGCCACTTAAAAGTGGGAACTAAACAATGGGTACATAAACATAAATATGGAAATAATAAATACCGGGAACTCCCAAAGAGGGGTAAGTGGAAGAGGGGACGAGGATTGAAAATGCCTGTCAGGTGTAGTGTTTACTATTTGGATAATAGATATACTAGAAGCCCAATCCCTACCAGCACACAATATATCCGTGTAACAACACGCAAGTGTACCCCTTGAATCTAAAAAAAATAAATAAATTTTAAAAACTCTTTGACTTTCAGTTTTCTCATCTGGAAATAAAGGCAATATATTACCTATGCCATTTGTTTGTGGTGAAGCTTAAATGAGTTAATACATGTAAAGGATCTAATATAGTACCTTCTTCATGGTTAGTGCTTATTATCATATACCTTTTTTGCCCATTGCCTTATCCAGAAATAGTGACTCAGATTTATAAGTCATTCTAGCAGGGTCAAGGTCCAACCATGGTCATAGAACACATGAAAATGAATGAATTCCTGAAGACAGCTCAGGTTTGCAAAAATGGAAAAAAAGTAATGAGAATTAGGGTCTAAGTTGAAATACTATACAGTGCAAAAGAGAGCATTAAGCCTTTGCATAATCCTTTAGCATTGGTTGCCTACATGGAGGTGCTGATTTAAATAATGTGGAAAAAAATGTCTTTGGAACTATTTCACACAGACTTTCCTTTGATTCATTGCTTCTGTCACATTAAGGTACAATGCAATTGGCGTCAAAATCAGTACATCTACCTTGTATGTCTATCTCCATGTTCTTTTATTAAGATGCTGTTGCAGGGTTAATACGTGTTTGTATTTAAATTGCCGTATCTGTCAATCAAATACAGTCTCCAGTCAATCATGTATCTAGGTTAAGATGGAGAAGAGGGAAAAGCAGTAAAAATGACTTGGCTGACACAATGTGTATGAAATCTATTCAGGGAACAGGTTAAAAATGTATTTGTAATAGTCAGTTAAGTTTGGAACAGAAAGTTTGTCCTCTTAAAATAGCCGCTAAATAACTCAGGTGATGCACGATTTTTTCCTCTTCCCTTTAGAACTTACGTATAAATATATAGAGACATAGTTCACACTCAGGTTAGTATAATGGTGACAGCAAATGTCAATTAACTTCTTTATGAAATAATTTTAATATCAGAAACAATTATGTGAGTACACAATAGATAATTGTTAAAACTTCCAGGTAAAGATAACCATATTAAAAATGTACTAGGGTACATTTTTAATGTCCTGATGCCCAATATGTAGTTTGGGCATCGTGAATAATACTTCAGTATTGTCTATGTCATGCCCCAATTTTAATATTTTGTGGTTTGGGTGTATCACAGCAGTTCTTTGACTCTCATTTTCTTTAAATTCCAAATGTAGTATGACTTCTCTTCCTTCAGGCTTCTCTCCGTCCACTTAATACCCTTCACACAACCACCAGTGTGATTTTTGTAAATATGTATCAAATCCCTTTGCCCAAATGATTTAAAATCATTTAGAAACCCCTTATTGCCACTAAAATGAGGTTCAGGTTCCCTAAGTGAAGCATAGAGTACCTTTTAATCCAGAATCCGCTCACTTTTATGCCCAGTCTTCTCCACATATTCACATATGTGGATTGTATTTCAAACCTGTTGTAGTAATCAAAGTTGGCTAACATAACCATTTTTTATACACATGACTATTTGCAAATAAACTACCTTTCTTCTCAGTGTCTCAATTGAAAATGTGTTTTTCATCCTTTTTCTCCAAATCCTACCTACCCTGTGTTTCAATGCTTTCTTGAACGTACTTGTATATGTTTTCGTTTTGACATACGTCATTTGTATATAACCTATGTGTTACACTTCCTCACTAAATTCTAAGTCCCCTTCAGGGCAAAAACAATTCTCCATACACATGGATTTTACACGATGTCAGCAAAAGTAGGTTATTCATTATGTTACCAGTAATTAATGATTAAGAGCTATCCAAAAAAGATAGTTTCATAAGTTGAGTTCAATCACTAAGCTAAATATTTCATACAGAAAGTCTTATTTGGCCTAAAAAGCCAGGAAAGGAGATATAAAATATTCAGTTAATCCAAAGGAGGACAGGAGCAGAAGAGGGAAACAAAACAAAAAAAGGCTAATAAAACACAAAGAATGTAACGGTAGACATCTCTAACCATGCAATAATTACATTAAATATAAACAGTCTAAACACTCAAAATGTGAAGATTTTCAGAGTAGAGAAAAAGCAAGACCCAATTACGTGCTATTTACAACAGACACTTTTTAAATACAAAGACATAAACCACTGAAAATAAAAGGATGGAACATATATATACCATTCAAACTCTAAGCGTAAGGAAGCAGGTGCTGCTACATTAACATCCAATATTGTAGTACTAAAGACAGAAAATATGGATTAAGTATACTATAGCCAAAATGTTTGGGACAAAAAGTATTTCAGATTTGGGTTTTTTTTTTTTTTTTAAGATTTTGGAATGTTTGCATATATATATAGTGAGATTCTTTGAAATGGACCCAAGTCTAAACACAAAATTCATTTATGTTTCATGTATACCTTATACACGTACCCTAAAGGTAATTTTATAAAATATTTTAAAGTAATTTTCAACATGAAAGAGTTTTGACTGCATTTTTTACTGCACTTTATTCCATGAGGTAAGGAGTGAAATTTTCTACTTTTGGAGCCATATCAGCACTCAGAAAGTTCTGGATTTTGGAGCATTTCGAATGGGGGATTTTCAAACAAAGGATGCTGAATCCGCATCACCATAAATAAAGAGGATCATTTCATAATAAAATAATTTAATAAAAGAATCTGTTGTATAGATGGAAAACCTGAAGCTTATAGAGAATGAACAATATACCAGGAAGTAGAAGAGTTGGGTATAAAACATAATCTGCATGAATCAAAAATTCACTCCATTCACTGTGCATGCTGCTTAATGATGACTGCACTTTCTGATAAATGAAGCAATAGATGAATAAACATAATTTCTAGCGTCTTTTCATTTCCTAACTCTTGGCAGTTTTTCTCCTCTTCCTCCTTCCAAAGTATAACCTGCAGTAGGATCTTCATTGTCAATGGGTCTTAGGGAGAAAAGACAGTTCTACATTTCACATATATGCAGATGATTCCTAGTGGTGTCAATCAGTTTAAGATAATTTGTGCTTTGTTGTTTGATTTTCTTTCTCACAATTTTAATGTTCTCAAAACTAGAGCGGAACAGAGTTGTAAGGAATGTCTATTTTTATAGAGGTAGAGCTAAGTTTCAGACATTCTATCAAGTTATTAATTTCAAACATGTTAGTATTTATTGGTTTAATAAAATATGTGATACTTAAGATGTCACAGATTAAATGTATTTGCTCTAGTACTAGCTAAGCAGGAGAAATTGACGAAACAAGATTAAAAATTTTTATTTGTAAATTATCTGAGTCTAGTATCTCAGAACAGTATGTTAGCGTTGATTAAGCTCAATAAGAAAGCATTGCAGCATTTGTAAGAATTTAACAGTACCTGTTAAACATGTTAATACAATCTTTCTCTCCAACTCTTTTTAAAACTCTATTATTAAAATGGCTTGTTTGAGCATCCTCGGAGAAGGGTGAAGTCTTTCCAGTCTTTACATATTTGTGATGTTCAACTTCAGTGTCACAAATTTTACTTTAATGCTTAAAGTTCCAACAGTGGTGGCATCAATTCCCTCATTCCCGGGATTCTGGCCTCACTGTTATTGCCATTTGAGGTTTATTTGGGGAGACAGTGTGACTTTATGGTCCAGTCGTCATACCTTTGAACTAGAGGAAACTAAATTTAATTTCTAAATTTGTTACTTTCAGGGTGCTCTTCTGCTTGTCATTAACTCTTCTAAGTCTCAATTTTCTCCTTATAATGGTGATTATAATATTTACATCAAAGCAGGTAAATAAGATAATCTACGTAGAATATATAGCATAGTATCTAATACAAGAAAATCTCTTAACACCTAATGAGAAATAAGAAACAGAATGAAGTTGACTTCGCACTTTACAATAACATGTTGGTGTGTTATGGATGTGGAGATGTTCCTTCATATGACTGTCTAGGCTCCATTGTAGTGGTAAGGTTGGTTACTTTTCACTTGGAGTGAGTTTCCTCAGTTTCTGCAGAACTGCTTCACTTGCACACTGACCTTAGAGCCAGTTTTTGAGAAACAAATGAATCAATAGAAAAGGAGTTGGAGGTTGGGGGTTTAACAGCAATAAGTTATTTTTATTTGTACATTGTGATTATTGTGTTCATTTATTGTAGGTTTTGCAATCAGTTGACATAAAGGTTAGGGTTAGGGTTAGGGTTAGTGAAAAACATTCTGAATATGTTCATCCTATTTTTTGGATTTTCTAAAGAGAACACATTTGCATGATTCCAAAGTCAAAGTTTCATAATAAGTTATATGCAAAGAAGTCTTGCCTTCATTCCTATCCCTTCCCCTCCATCTCCTCCTTCCCTCACCCAATATGTAACTTTTTATTTTTGATTTCACTTCCAATATTTATTTTCGCATATATGAGGTATCTATATCTGCTTTTGGGGAACAGGTGGTGATTAGTTACATGGATAAGTTCTTTAGTGGTGATTTCTGAGATTTTGGTGTACCCATCACCCAAGATGTATATACTGTACCCAATGTTTAGTCTTATCGCTCACCCTTCTTCCACCCTTCTCCCTGAGTCCCCAAAGCGCATTGTGTCATTCTTACACCTTTATGTCCTCATAGCTTAGCTCCCACTTATAAGTGAGAACATACCCTGAGTTACTTCACTTAGAATTATGGTCCCCAACTCCATCCGGGTGGCTGAGTAGTATTTCATTATATATATGTGCATACATACATATATTTTACATATACATACATATATTTTATATATATTATATATATATCTCTCTTCTATCCGTTCACTGATTGAGCATTGAGATTTGTTTTTAGGGAGGAAGTTGCAAGAAATCTCAAACTTTAACTGAAACGAGAAAAGTTCCCTTGTCCTCCTGGCAGGGTGTATGATGGAATGTGGCTCGCTTCTTCAGTGCCCCGCTGCTCAAACCTCTAGGGGAGCCTTCAGACGGGCAGGCTGTGGAGCTCTGATGCCATGGCAGTGTCTAGGGGTGAATGTTTACAGCTCCTGAAGTCCCAGGGGATGCCTGTTACAGGGTTCTCTCTTAGTTTGCTGTCTATAGGTGGCTTGTGTTAACCATCTCAATTAGACCCTCTACCTCGTTGCAAGGACAGAGGGCTTTCTGAATTCTGCATTCTTGCCTTGGTATACCAGAAGAATCAGATCACAGGTGAGCTTGAAAAATGAGGGCAAAGTCTTATTGAATGTAAGTAGCTCTCAGCCAGTGGGGGAGCCAGAAGGGAGATGGTCTTCCCCTGGAGTTGGGCCGCTCATTGGTCCCAGCTCTCCCCAGATGGCCTGGGCCAAACTCCACCTCCTGCCGCTGGTGGATGGCCTGCTGGGGTGCCAGTGCCTGTCCGTGTGCTCTTCTGTCGGGATGCTCCTCTCCGTGTTCTGTCGACAACCAGCTGCTTGTGTCTCCTTCCTCCGCCAGTGTGATCCTCTTAATCTCCAGCTGCCTGTGTCTACCCGCTAGAGTTTCGGGTTTTTAGAGGCCCAGGATGGGGGGTGGCAGGCCAGGATGGTCTTGGAAAATGCAACATTTGTACAGGAAAGCAGGATGACTTGTCCTTACCTAGGTCCGTGAGGATGGAGCCCTACCCAGGGACCATGTTCTCCTCTACCCAGCACTTTCCTTCCCCACTTCCATATCATTTAAAGGGACCGTGTTCTTCCCTTCCCAGCACTGCTGTATCATAATTAATCCCAGTCACTGACATAACATGGGGAGAACATGGATGTTCCATAAGTGAGAAAAACAGTAGATCTCAGAAATATTAAAAAGTCAGAATTTATTCTAAAATATGTAAAAATTAATCATTTCATTTCTTCTGCAACATTGGAAACAGGAAAACATTTTCATCACGCCAGAGAATAAGAAACTAAAAGACCATGAGGGTGCCTTGGCCATACTATCTCTATGTGCCCATGTTGTTTTTACCATCCACGTGAAATGATGTGTTTGTTCAGTTTGACACTTTCACATCTTTAATTGCTTCTTACACTTTCTTATTCACTTATGTAATAGTGCAGCTTTTACTGATAGTTTTTTTCCTCAACAATGGTGTTAATGGTTTCCCTTTTGATATTTTCAACAGCTTTGTTGATCTCCCCCCCATTCTTTCTCTATCTCTCTTTTTCTATTGATCTCTTTGGTCCACATTTCTTTCTGTGCCTCCTCATCCTTCAGTCATAAGACAGGTTTCGAGAGGTTATAAAAATGGCTGGCAATTCTTCCCCTTCCTGTGTCTATACATTTGTAATGTGACTTCCAAGATTCTCCCATCAAGCACGTTGTCTATTTCTCCACCACTTAGGGTTGGTCTTGTAACTAGCTATGACTAGTGAGAAAATAGCTACCTGGCACAAGCAGAGACTTTAAACGTACATATGGTACTACTGCTTACAGGAAGATGGAATGAATGTGCTTTTCCCTATCCCTCTCACCATGTACCAGTGAAAACCCTGAACATTATTTATTTAAAGAATTGTAAGAAGACTCTGAAAGGTAGAAAGAAGTAGCAATATTGGCTAAGAACTTCTGGGCGTGGTGGCACATGCCTGTAATCCCAGCTACTCGGGAGGCTGAGGCAGGAGAATCGCTTAAACTCAGGAGGCGGAGACTGCGGTGAGCTGAGATCGCGCCATTGCACTCCAGCCTGGGCAACAAGAGCAAAACTCCATCTCAAAAAATAAAAATAAAAATAAAGAAGGAAGAAGCTAGAAGCCGAGAAATGCCAACAAGCCCAGACAAAAATTCTAACAACTACTTGCCTTCTGTAGCCAAAGGACAAGGAAAGGGAACCCTTGCAAAACAGAAAACTTGTAATCAACAACCACTCTTTTCCATTCAAGCACTGTAGTAATAACTGTGATGCCAGCCCCACCCATGCCATCAAAGGACAAGTGGGCAGTCTAGACTTCCAACTTTGACAGGCTGTAAACAAGTTGCCTGAGTGCCTTTGTTGGTATAGTGGTACAGAAGATGAGCAATGAGCTGAAATTTTTTATCCCGGACAGTAGCAATCACACCTTTACTGACACATCCATTCCTGCCCTGTCAGTGAAGACCATGTAGGGAGCCTGGGCTTCTACCTTCTCACCTTCACCTGGCAGTGATAAGGTATTCTTCCCTCTCCCTGACTGGGAGGTTTCAAAGGAGGCCTTGTGATGAATCAGAACATTTAACACTTCCTAGTGTTAATAAAATTAAAGTCATGCCCAGTAGTATCAGTGGAGGTCATGTGAAGAACAATAATAAAGCACTTTCCAGCCAGGGAGTTATAAATGGAGGACTTGTGGGGAGCTAGAATTCCCATCCCTGCCAAGCAGTGACAAGAACTCCCGGCACTGGGATGCCAATGGAGGCTGAATAGAAAATATCAGTCTATTCCACCTGACAGTAACAAGAGGGTACCTTTCTTCCTGTGAGAGATGTGTAAAAAGAAAACAGATAAAACAGAAGTTTTAAATAAGATTGAGAGTTTCACAAATTTATATCCAAAATATCCATGTTTTAATCACTCATTAAGAAAAAGGAAGATCTCAAACTGAATACAAAAATACATCAGGGCTGTCAACACTGCCATGGCAGAGAAGAGAGAATTATTTGACAGACTTTTAAATGGCTTCAACAAGCAATTGCACATATACATGAAACCAATGGGAAAAAAACCACAAAGCTTTAGCAAAGAAATGGAAGATAGAAAGAAATCCCAATGCATAATTTTAGAACTAAAAAATACCCTAATAACAAATGCAATGGAGAAGCTTAACATTAGAATGGAAAATACAAAGCAGAGACTAAGCGTACTTGAAAATAGAACAACAGATATAACTCAATCTTAACAGAAGCAAAATAGATGAAAACAAAAATGAGAAATTCAGGACCTGTGAAAATTTTTAAAAATTGGACATTTGCCAAGATATTTCTGGAAGAAGAATGAGTACAGGGCTGAAAAAGTACTCAACCACTAAAAAAAATCCCACATTTGGAAAAAGGCATAAACCTACAGATTTAAGAGGATGGTTAAACTTCAAATAGGATAAACCAAAAGAAGTTTATTCCAAAGCACATCATAAGCAAATGGCAAACAAAAGGCAAAACATTTTGAAAATAATGAGAGAACAATAACATCTTGAATATAATAAAGTAATTCAAAAGATAGCAAATATCTAATCAGAAAGCAAGGAGGCCAGATGGAAGTGGTGTAACATTTTCCTAATTGCTCAAAAAAAAAAAAAAAAGAATCCTATGCACAACAAAAATACACTTCAGAAAGAAAGGGGAAATAAAGACATGATCTGATGAAGGAAAACTAAAAAAAAAAAAAAAAAAAAATTCACCAACCTACTACCCTAAAAAATGACTAAAGACATTTTTTAAAATAGAAATGAAACAAATAAGGAATTTTGGAACATCAAAAAGAGCATGGTAAGCAAAAATCAATAGACTTTTCTTCTCTCTGCGTTTTCTAAATTATGTTTGATGGTTAAAACTGTGACAATGTTTGATATGGTCCTAAATGTATATAAAGGAATTATTTTTAAAAATATAAATAGGGGGTGGGATATAAAGATGTAAAGGGAAGAAAGCTTTCTACATTTCACGTGAATTGGTAAAATGATGACACCAGTAGGATGTCATAAGTTATATAATTCCTAGAACCAACAATATTATTCAAAAAGCTGCACTCTAAAACACTATAGGTAAATTAAAATGATATTCTAAAAATGTTCCTTCTACACACAGAAAGGTTAGAGAGAGAAAAGAAAAATAGAGAAATAAAAGCATATCGTGGCCAAGGGGGAAGTTTCCCTTCATCCTCTGAAGGTTTGCTGAAAAATCAACTCACGTAAGTCAGATTAATTGGAGAAAAGACATACAAATTTATTTAATGTGTACACACAGCAGTCTTCAGAATGAAGATTCAAAGATCTATTGAAATTTGAAATTGTTCATTTTTATGCTTAAGTTGAACAAACTATGGATAACCACGTAGAAATATTGGACAAAAAAGATTATACTCTAATGCTAATAGACTAATTGGGGAAATTCAAGCCTGTCTATCTAGATTCTTCTTGGCCACTCTGAGTACAAATTTCTTCTTTCTGGTTATGGAGCAGGACCCTCTGGAATGGCAGTCATAAGACCTATATCCAAACAAGATATAGGTCAGACAATTTCTCAATGGCCACTTTTTACACAGAAAGTCAAAGGGAAAATTGGAGTAATATTTTTAGGTTTTTATGGCTGGCTTTTGGGAAAAAAAGTTCTAGTTTCTATGGCGTGCCTTGGGGAAGAGAAATTTTAGTTTCCATGTCTAGCCTCAGGGAGAGAACGGAACTGAGAGACAGGAAGCCTGGAGAAGGTCCGAGGAAAAACATTTGTTACTGAGGTTGCTTCAGAGCAATGAGGTCCTTCATTTCTGAGCCACAACAACAGAAAAAAATGTCAGACTTAAGCCCTGACGTATCAATAATTACACAAATGCAAAAGGTTTCAAAAACCAATTAAGAGATAAAAATTGGCAGTGGAATAGACATAAACCAGCTGTATACTGTCAAAAACTCAATTCAACTACAGTAACATGATTAAATGTGAAGAAGGTCTGTCATGTGAATATTAATAAAAATAAAGCAAGAGTATTTTTATTAATAACAGATAAAGTAGCATTCAGAGAAGAAAAATTACCAGGTACAAAGAGGGCCATTACACAATGATAAAAGGGTCAGTTCATTAAGAACAATCCTAAATGTGTGTGCACTGACAGAGCTGCAAAATATAAAGTAAAAACTGATATAAATTAAAGAATAAACAGACAAATCTACATTATACAGAGATTTCAACATTTCAACAATTTATAGACAGAAAACTAGCAAGCATAATCAAACAACATAATCTAATAGACATGAATAAATATTCCAGTAACAGCAGAATGTACATTTTTTAAGTGCCCATAGAACATGGCCTGGTATCCTAGCTCATCAAACAATTCACAACAAGTTTAAAAGAAATGGAATGATGAAGAGTGACTTCTCGAACTACAACAGAATAAGAGCACTAGAAATAAATCACAGAAAAATAACAGAACAATCTTTGTACACTTAGAAACTAAACACAGAATAAGTCAGGAGATAAATTTTAAAAACATGAAGCTAAATGAACTAAAATATATCAAAATCTGTGAGACACAGATATATTTCAGAGAGCAAAATTACAGTGATAAAACCAGAAAAGAGCACACATGGGTATGAATGGGGACAATAGATACTGTGAACTACTAGACAGGGAAGGGAGGAAGGTGGGAATGGGCTGAAAACTACCTTTGTGTACTATGCCCACTACCTGGGTGGCATGACCTGCACCCTCACCTCAGCATCATGCAGTTTCCCCGTGTAAAAAACTTGTACATGCACTCACTGTATCTAAAAAGTTAAAATTTTTAAAAAAGAAACTAAGAAAAGAGCAAAAGTCTCAAAATTCTAAACTTTGATGTCAAGACCTTAGAAAAAGAAGAGAAAAAATGAAGCAGAAGGAAGGACATTACAAAGGTAAAAACCAAAATAAATAATATTGGGAAGATGTCAGTAGGATGGCAGAATAATAGGTCCCCAGATTATAGCTCCCAACACACAAAAGTCTAGCAGCCATCTATGAACAGAAGTATCTTTGGGGAAGCTTTTGGGTGCCTGTAGGAGACGATGAAATCCTGGTGAAGCCCAAGATTGGAGAGAGCTTCCTTGAGAAGGCAGGTACACGCTGGTACCAAGGTCAGCAATGTCTCAGCTGCAAGGCCAAAGCAACAGTCCCTCTATGGAACTGGTCTCAGCCCCATTTAGCCATGATCCTGCAACAAGTTCCATTCGTCAAGGAACTCAGGAACTATGCCTATCTGTGCCTCTGGTTAGAGCATCACCCATAGTAAACCTGACTGTGGATCTTGGAACCACCCTATGTCATGGTTCCAGCCCTAGTATACCACTGTTCCAGAGTCAGTCCTGCCTGCACAGGGATCCAGTGAAAGACACACCTCTCTGTGCTGCCAGTAACATGCCTGCCAGTATCAGTCTCAACTAGATCCTGAAGTAGTACTGTGACCTAGCAGCCTTAACTTGTTTCTGATCTTAGAGAAAACATTTTCAGCTTTTCATTGTTGCATACAATGTTATCTGTGGGCTCATAATATATGTTAAGGTACATTACTTCTATGCTTAATTTGTTGAGAATTTTTATCATGAAATGGTGGTAAATTTTGTGAAATGCTTTTTCTGCCTCTATTGAGGTGATCATATGATTTTTATACTATATTTTGCTAATGTGGTATATAATATTTATTGATTTGTATATGATGAACAATCATTGCATTTTCAGGATAAATTGCACTTCATCCTGATGCATGATTCTTATAATGTGCTGTAAATTTGATTGCTAGTAGCTCACTGATAAGTTTTATATCTATGTTTATCACTAATGTTGGCCTGTAGTTTTCTTTTCTTGTAGTATCCTTGTCTGCCTTTTCTATCAAGGTAATGCTGAACTCTTAAATGGGTTTAGAAATATTCCCTCCTCTTCAATTTATTTAAGGGAGTTTAATAAGGATTGGTATTAATTCTTCTTTAAATGCTTGGTAGAATTCACCAGTGAAAATGTCTGACCCTGACCTTTTTTTAATTGGGTGACTTTTGATTACTGATTAAATCTCCTTAATTATCACTATTCTGTTCAAATTATTTTATAGTTTATTATGATTCAATCTTTGTAGATTGCATGTTACTAAGAATTATCCATTTCTTCTAGATTCTCCAACTTTCTGGCATATTATTGTTCATAGTAGTCTCTTATGATTCTTTATGTTTGCATGATATCAATTGTATTTTAATCTTTCATTTGTAATTCTATTTACTTTAGTCTTCTGTATTCACTCGTTTAAAGGCTCATCATAGAAAACACTAAAGGCTTCATTAAAAGATTGTTAAAACTAATGAAGAAATTCAGCAAAGTTGCAGGATATACAACATACAAAAAATAGTTGCATTCCTATACACCAACAATGAACTACCCAAAAAAGAAATTAGAAAAACAATTCTACCAATATAAAAAATTATAAATTGAAATATTTTATAAAAATTGATACAAATATATAAAATATAAGTAATATAAAAGAAAAATAAGTTCAATCAATGAAATAAAAAAGCTGTACACTAGAAATAATAAAATACTGGTGAAAGATATTGAAGAGAACAAAAATAAATGGAAATATATCCCATATTCATGTGTTGAAAAAATTAATATTAAAATATCCATTGTACCCAAAGTGATATACAGAGTCAACTTAATCCCTATCAAAATTCCAATGGCATTTTTCACAGAAATAAAAAAAATCTGAAATTTGTATAGAATCTCAAAAGACCCTGACTAGCTTCAGCAATCTCAAGCAAGAGGAGCAAAGCTGAAGGCATCATGCTTTCTGATTTCAAATTATATTACAAAGCCATATTAATTAAAACAGTATGGTAGTGGAATTATAACAGACACATAGACCAATGGAACAGAATACAGAGCCCAAAAACAAACTAAGGCATGGGTCAATACATCTTTGACAAAAGTTCCAAGAATACATAATGGAGAAAAGGTAGTCTTGTCAATAAGTGGTGTGGGAACTGGCTATTCCCATACAAAATAGAGGAAATTGAACACTTATTTTATACCATGCACAAAAATCCTCTCAAAAGGATTAAAGACCTACACCTGAGACCAGAATTTATAAAACTCCCAGAAGAAAACTTAGATATCATGTTCCTTGATGCTGGTCTTGGCATTGATATTACGGATATGACCCCAAAAGCATAGGCAAGAAAAGCAAAAATAAAGTTTCTGTGCAGCAAATGAAACAATTGAGAAATAGGCAATTTACAGAATGAGAGAAAATATTTGTAAGTCATATACCTGGACAAGGGCATGATAACCAAAATATACAAGAAAGCCCTACAATTTAATAGTTAAAAAAAATTAAAAATGGGCAAAGGAACTGACAGACATTTGATTAGACAAATGAATAGATATTTTTTTCCCAAGAAGATACACAAATGGCCAAAAGTTATATGAAAAGATACACTCACCATCACTAATTATTAGGGAAGTGGAAATCAAAAAAAACAATGAGATATCACCTCACATCTGCTAGGATAACTTATCAAAAAGTCAAAAGAGAACAAGTGTTAATAAGAATATGAAGAAAAGGAAGTTTGTATCCTGTTGTTGGAAATGTAAGTTGGTACAGCCATTATGGATCAGTATAGAAGTTGCTTAAAAAATTAAAAATAAAACTGATTATTAATCCCACTTGTGGGTATATATCCAAAGAAATAAAATCACTATGTCAAAGAGATATCTGTACTTCCATGTTTACTACAGCATTATTCACAATAGCCAAGATATGAAAAAATCTAAGCTTCTATTGACAGATGAATGAATTAAGACAATGTGATATCTATCTACATATTATTCAGTCTTGAAAAATCCCGTCACTTGTGACAACATGGAGTACATTAGGTTAATTGAAATAAGCCAAATGTAGAAAGACAATGCGTGATATCGCCCATATGTTGTATTAGTTTGTTCTTGTGCTGCTATGAAGAAACACCTGAGACTGGGTAATTTTTTTTTTTTTTTTTTATTATACTTTAAGTTCTAGGGTACATGTGCATAACGTGCAGGTTTGTTACATACGTATACTTGTGCAATGTTGGTGCGCTGCACCCATCAACTCGTCAGCACCCATCAATTCATCATTTAGAGACTGGGTAATTTTTAAAGGAAAGAGTATTAATTGACTCACAGTTCAGCATGGCTGGGGAGGCCTCAGGAAACTTACAATTATGGCAGAAGTGGAAGCAAGATGCCTTCTTCACAAGGCAGCGGGAAGGAGAGAGCAGGGGAAATGCCAGATGCTTATAAAACCATCACATCTCCTGAGATTCATTATCACAAGAACAGTGTGGGGGAAACTGCCCCCATGATTTGATTACCTCCACCTGGTCCTGTCCTTGACACATGGGGATTAAGGGATAATAATTCAAGGTGAGATTTGGATAGGGACACAGAGCCAAACCACATCATATGTGAAATCTAAGTTTCTAATACGTAGAAACAGATAGTAGAAAAAGAGAAGAGTGGTTCCCTGGGGCTAGGCAATGTAGAAGTGGGGCAATATTGGTCAAGGGTACAAATGTTCAGTTATAAGATGAATAAGTTCTAGAGACCAAATATAGAGTTCAATAAGTTTAGTAATTATGTGTTATATACTTGAAATTTGCTCAAAAAATATATTTTGTATTCTTACTACACGTACATGAAAAGGTAATGATATGAAGTAATGGCTATGTTAATTAGCTCAATCGGTAATCATTTTACAATGTGTATATAAAAATATGCACACCTTAAATATACACAATTTTTAATATCACAATAAAAGTTTACAAAGGCATAAATGATATTGAAAACAGAAAAACAATAGAGAGCATCAATAAAGAGCTTGTTTTTGAATGGTCAATAAAATTGACAAACCTCCAGCAAGAATGGCAAAGAAAAAATGAGGCACAAATTCCCAAGAGAAGAAATGAAACAGGAAATACAAAAACAGATCCTATAGACATCGAAGGATCAAAAAAAGAAGTGTGAACTACTGTATACCATAAAAATAACAACTTAGATAACATGAACCAATTCTTTGAAAACACAAAATACCACAGCTGAAGGAACATGAAATTGACAAATAGTGCTATAAATATTAAAAAGCTTGAATTTGTAATTTTAAAACTCCCACAAAAGAAATCTACAGATCCAAGTGTGTGTGTGTCTGATGTTACTGATGAACTGTTTCATTTAAAAGTTAATACACCTTATTTTTTAGAGCACTTTTAGATTTGTGGAAAAATTGAGCAGAAAATAGAGTTCTCATATGCCCCCTCTTGCCCCCTCCTCCAAACACTCCCTACACACAGCTTTCCTAATTAAAATCTTGCTTTATTTGACAGATATGTAACAATTGACAAGCCAGTATTTTTATAATAAAGTTCATGGTTTACATTAGAGTTGACTCTTAATGTTGCATGTTCATTGGGATTTGACAAACGTATAATGACAAGCTTCTTCCACTATTACAGTGTCATTCATAATAGTTCACTGCCCTAAAAATTCCACGTTTCGCCTATTCATTCCTGTTGACCCCACCTCCACCCCCCAAAACACTGGTAACCACTAACATTTTTTACTCTTCATAGTTTTGCTTTTTCTAGATTGGCATGCAGTGGAATCATATAGTATGTAGCCTTTTCAGATGACTCCTTTTACTTAGAAATATGCTTTTAAAGATCCTCCATGCCTTTCTGTGGCTTTATAATTCCATTATATAGATATGTCTTCATTTGTTTATACATTCACCTATTGAAAAAAATCTTTGTTGCTTCTAAGATTTGACAATTATAAATAAAGCTGCCATAAACACTGATGTGTAGGGCTTTGTGTAGACATAAGTTTTCAACTAATTTGGGTAAATACCAAGAAGTGTGATTTCTAAATTGAATAATAAGAAAATGTTTAAATTTGTAAGAAACTGCCAAATTGTCTTTCAAAGTGGCTGTGCCATTTTGCATTCCTGCCAGCAAAGAATGGGAGTTCCTGTTGCTCCACGTCCTCACCAGCATTAGGTGTTGTCAGTGATTTGGATTTTAGTCATTAATAGGAGTGTAATATTTTCCTGTTTTAACTTGCAGTTTCTCAATAACATATGATATGAAGCAACTTTTTGTAGGCATACTTTCAATCTGTATACCTTCTTTGATGAGATGTCTGTTCAGACATTTTTCCAGTTATAAATTGTTTGCAAATCAGATGTTTTTGCTGAAGAATTCTGCCAAATGTTAAAAGAAATTAACACCAGTTCTACACAAACATTTTCAAATATTCAAAGAAAACGATTTTCAGTTTATTTTATGAAACTAGTATTACTTTGTTACTAAAACCAAACAAAATTGTCTAAAAAAGAAAACGATAGACCAAGTTTTAAAATGAAATTAGACACAATTTTTAACCAAATATAACAAATAGAATGCAGAAATACACACAAAATAATTGTACCCTGTATGACTACGTGAGGTAAATTCTGGTCATGAAATGCTGTTTCAATGGTCAAAAATTATTCTAAGTAATTCATTATATTAATTGGCTAAAAAAGAAAAAATATCCTATAATTTGATACAGAAAAGGCATTTGACAAAAAATCTACACAAATCTATGATTCAAAAAACTATCAGGAAACTGAAATGGAGGGGCATATCCTCAACTTAATCAAAACATGTACAACCTAACACGATGCTTAATGGTAAAAGACTGTTTTTCCCCAAAGATGGAGCACAAGGCAAGGATATCTGCTCTTACTGTACTTATTCAACATAGTTTTAGATGTTTTAGCCAGTGCAACAAGGAAAAAAGGGTAATGAAAGATAGATAAAAAAGGAATAAATCAAACTGTCCATACTTTTAGATGACATTATCTGCATAGGAAGATTTTTAAAATCTACCAAAAATAGTTCTAGAACTAATAACTGAGTTCAGCAAGGTCACAAGATAGTTGAAAACTAAATCTATATATATACACAGATATATACACATACACACTAGTAATGAACTTTTGGACATTTAAATTAAAAGCACAATACCAATTACTCAAAATAATTTTGTAAAACGCTAACAAAACATGTGTAGGTTTTGGTATGTTAAAAACTATTAAATGTTGATTAAATTAAAAATTTAAGCAGAAAAACATGCAGTGTTCATAGACCTGAAGACTCAAAGATGTCAATTGTCCCCAAATTGTTATAAAGTTTTAACACAATTTCAATCAAAATCCCACAAAGATTTTTACATAGTTATAGACATTATTCTAAAATGTATATGGAAATGCAAAGAAAATATAGTTAAAATAATTCTGAAAAAGAAAAAAGCTCTAAGGATCAGTCTACTCAATTTTAAGATAGTTACAATAATCAAGACTGTGTGGTAAAGCACCAAGTTTTGTGATATTTTCTTTTTTGGCAGCAAAAAGTATCTAATACAGAGCCTGAAACAGTTCCCTGATTTCTCAAAGTTTTTGAGACCACCCTCTGGGCTGAATGCTCAGAATTATAGGGAATGGCTTGTATGTCCAGAAAGCTGTAAGCTCTTCTGCTGTTCAGGGAAACTCAAGGTTCTGGTAACATCCTCCTCCTCGGATTATAGTTATAGGTGTCTTCTGACCTGTGTTGTGCTAAGCTCCATGTCAGAGAGAAAGTCAACTATCTCCTTTAGTTCGAGCTAGTTTTTTAGACATTCATGTCTGCTTCTGAATGCCTCCTGGAACTGAGAAAGACAAACACTCCTTTCTTTCCCATTTAATAAGTCCTCTGACTCCTTGTCTCAGCCGCTCTTCACTTTATAAAAAGTAGAAAAAAAATTCTAGCATATTTCTTCTCTTCACCCTCTACTTTGTGGCAAGATAATATTACAAAAGCCTGGCTTTGAAGTCAGAGACTTCTGTTCAGATATTGGCTCCACCATTAAATAACATGTTGCTTCGGGCAAGTCACTTAACCTCTCTGAGTCCTGTTTTTTCATCACTAAATTATAAGGGCTGATTGTGTAAGATAAGGTATGTGAGAGAGCCTAAAGCTGTGCATGATAGATGGTAGGTGCTTAAAACTAAATTCCCTTCCTCATCAATTTATTTCTTCAATCATGTGCCTGTTTAACTCCAATCATCAGAGATGAAGCTACCGTCCCTAAAATCTCTTCAAATAAATCATGTTTGAAGATCTCTTCTTCTCGAAGAAGTTTTATCTGATAATATTTGGTATTGATATTATTGTCCATTGATGAACAGTAAGATTTCCAGTGTTGATCATGGAGGGTCATCACACAGAGAAGAGGGAGAGCACAGAACATTAGGGACTCTTCTTGCATAGCCCTCCGTTGCTAACTCCAAGAAGGTGGCTGCAAGAACTTGGCCAAAGATACAAATGCTTTTTGATTTAAATGAAAACTGGAGCGTTACCTTGGCAATTCTAGTGTGCTTCCTCCCTGGAAAAAAAAAAAAGGAAAGTGAAATTGCTTTGTTGCCCCTTGCTAACAATAGCTGTGCCCCCATCAGTCCCAGTGACCTGAGCCCTTAACACTGAAATGAGATGACAAAGAAATACAAATTAGTGACTTTTCCTGAAGGTATGAAAAAAGGCAAGACCTGCATTCATCTTCTAGGTGACAGGAAATGCAAATTAAAAATTAGAGCTGGCACATTCTCCACCACCTTACAGGTCAACACTGCAATAATCAGCAAAAAAAAACAGAACAGAACTTCTGTTTATATAAAAGGGCACCAGAGATGATCTATTCTCCATTATAAGTTATATCTACTGTCATAATTTTTCTAGAAGCAAATGCTGAGACCACGATTGTCCAAAAAGTTTACTGAGAAAGTAAAAGTCACATTATGTATCAGTTTACTAGGGCTGCCACAACAAAATATTACAGACTGAGTCATTTAAACAACATAAATTTATTTTCTCACAGTTATGGAGACTGGAAGTCCAAAATCAAGGACCATCAGTTTTGGGTTCTTCTGAGGTCTCTCTCTTTGACTTGTAGATGACTACCTTCTGTGTCCTTACGTGGTCTTTCCTCTGTGTGAATGTGCCCTTGGTGTCTCATTGGATGTCCAAATTTTCTCTTCTTATAATGATACCAGTCAGATTAAATTAGGCTGAACCCTAATGGCCTCATTTTAGCATAACCAACTCTTTAAAGACCTTGTCTCCAAATATAGTCACATTCTGAGGTGTAACGGTTAATGCTTCAACATACGAAGTTTGGGGAAAACAATTCAGCTCATAACACACTGGTAGGGAAATGAAAAAATGATAAAAAGAAAGGCAGCCCATAAAGAGTGCATTATTAATCACGTAGAGATATTGTCATAGCTGGGGTGAGGGAACTACAATATCTATATTGCACATCCATAAGTCATTGCTTAAGGGCTGCCTCTGGAAGATATTATCTCCCTGGACTCTCTAACCTACCAAGTGCATGAGGGAAATAGGTTCTGAAAACCTAAAGGCAACACTCCAAAATAAATGCAGAAATGGCCATTAGATAATGGGTTGGTGTGCATGGATCAGAAAGGATGTGGACAGAGCACTGATTATGCCTGCTATCCCTTCTAAACATTTTATAGGTGATTGTCCTTGGATTACCTATGTTCACAAAAGGTTTAGACCTAAAGCTTTAAATTGAAACTAGGATGTCTGTTAAATTGTTTTAAGAATTTTATGTTGAAATATTTCCCAATAAAATAACTGTAAAATTAAATGAGATAAAAAGACCTCTGTTGCTATAATCTTGCCAGTTTTAAGTTAGCTATTGCATAAGCATCAAGTTCTATTGGTAAAAGTATAGGCATAAGTTGCAAACGAATTGTGTCTGGTCCTGCTCAGTGCTCTGAAGATAACTGTTGGAGATAACCTTGGAGAACTGAAGTTAATGTCCTCTCTCAGCTTCCATCCTTTTAACATTTCTGAGACTGTTTCAAACTCACGACTTCTAACAGTCTGTCATTGTAAAATTGTCATATATCTTTTACAAAATGGGAAAATATTAACTGAAAACCTTACCAATTACAAACATGAATGACTCTCCACTGACCATAAAGTCCAAACTCATCAAGATTTTCCTGCCCTAATATGATATAGCCCTAACCTTGCTTTTGAACCCACTCACTTTTGTTAAAAAAAAAAAAAAAAAAAAAAAGTCTTCCACCCCAGGCAAAGGAGCCTAATTGATGGCTTAACAATCTAGCTATGTCTTTTCTTGACTTCATGTCTTTACCTATGAACGATGTAGCAGAATAAAGACATCGAGAAAATGCAACCCTGAGCCATACTACCAAAGAGAGGAATCACTTAACAACATGGATACGGACTAAGACATGCATCATTAGGCAATTTCATTTTTGTATGAACATCACGGAATGCTCTTACACAAACCTAGATGGTATAGTCTACTACACACCTAGGCTATAGGATGTAGCCTTATTGCTCCTGAGGTACAAACCACATACCATTGTACTGAATACTGTAGGCAACTGTAACACAATGGTATTTGTGTATTTACACATATCTAAACATAAACATATAGTAAAAATATGGTATAAAAGATAAAAAATGATATACCTGTATAGGATACTTACTATGAATGAAGTTTGCAAGACGAGAAGTTGCTCTGGGTGAGTCAGTGAGTGAATAGTGAGTGAATGTGAAGGCCTAAGATATTATTCACTACCATAGACTTTATAAACCCTCTTACTTAAGAAATATTTATTTTAAAATCTTTTTTTTTGTTTAAGAGACAGGGTTTTAAGGGTTTTATTCTGTTGCTCAGGCTGGAGTGCAGTGGTGATCATAGCTCACTGCAGCCTCCAACTTTTGGGTATCCTCCCTTCTCAGCCTTCTGGGTAGCTAGGACTGTAGGACTAAGCACTACCATGCCTGGCTAATTTTTGAAAAAATATTTTTGTAGAAATGAGAATCTCACTGTGTTGCCGAGACTAGTCTTGAATTCCTGGCCTCAAGTGATCCTCCTGCCTTGGCCTCCCAAAGTGCTGAGACTACAGGTGTGAGCCACCATGCCTAGCCAAAAAATATTTTTCATTCTTCAGTAATAAATTAACCTTAGTTTAGTGTAACTTTTTTACTCTATAAACTTTTTAACATCTTTTAAATTTTTTTGACTACTCTTGTAATAACACTACCTTAAAACACAAATACAGTGAACATTGTACCGCTGTGCAAAGATATTTTTTCTTTATATGCTCATTCTACAAGCTCTTCTATTTTAAAAATTTGAGGGGTTTGGAATTTTTAAAAAACTTTTTTTTTAAAAAAACTAATAGCCTAGGTCTACATGTGGTCAGGATGATCAAGAAAACACTAGGCAAATTTTCATCTCCTTTACAATCTTATGGGACTACTATTGTATATGTGGTCTCTGGTTGGTTGAAATGGTGTTATGTGGCAAATGACTGTACATAAACCTGTGTAATCTCAAACAAGGATTCCCTCCCACTGCCTCAAGTCTGTTTTCTCATCTGCAACGGTATAATAACAGTAGAGTTGACCCTTGAACAACATGGGGTTTAGTAGTACGTTTGCATGCAGTTGAAACTTGGCTTATAACTTTTGACTTCTCCAGAACTTAAACTAACTTAAATTACTGTTGACCTGAAGTCTTGCAGATAATATATATATTCAATTAACACATATTTTATCTTATATGTATTATATACTGCATTCTTACAATAAAGTAAGCTAGAGAAAATAAAATGTTACTAAGAAAATCATAGGATGAGAAAACACATTTACAGTTCATTCAGTGGAAATAGATCACCATAAAGGTCTTCATCCTTCTTGTCTTCACATTGAAGAGGAGGAGGAAGCTGAGGGGTGGGTCTTATTGTATCAGGGGTTGCAGAGGCACAAGAAAATCGGCATTTAAATGGACCTGAGCATCCCAAACCCCTGTTGTTCAAGGTTCAAGTACATATATAGCATAGGTTTTTAAGAAGATTAAATCTCTTCTCTTCTCTTCTCTTCTATTCTTTTTATTTTAGAGACAGAGTCTTACTGTGTCTCCCAGTCTGGAGTTGAGTGGTGCAATCTCGGTTCACTGCAACCTCCGCCTCCCAGGTTCAAGCAATTCTTATGCCTTACCCTTTTCAAGTAGCTGGAATTATAGGCATGCATCACCACACCCAGCTAATTTGTGTACTTTTAGTAGAGATGAGGTTTCAACATGCTGGCCAGGCTGATCTTAATCTATAGGCCTCAAGTGATCTGTCCACCTTGGCCTCCCAAAATGCTGGGATTAAGGATTCAATATTTAAATTAGTTAATAAACATATATTTTTAGAATAGTGTCTGGCACGTGGTAAGTACTTTTTTAAACATTTGTAATATAGACTCGCACATAAAAGGTCTACCTCTCTCCCAATTACAGCTGTATTCTAAATAAGATCTTCCTCGTGAAGCTTCCTCCACTAGATTCCAACCTTAAGAACTATTTCCTCTGAACTTCTGGGTGTGTGTGATCCATTCCAGGTTTTTGGGTCACACACACAATTCTTTGCCATTCTTTTCTTGGGCTGAACACTTTGCTAGCGTTCCTTGACACTGCTTTCTTTGTTGACTTTGCCCTGCCTCCTAACCTCTTTTTCGTCTCCTTTGCTAATTTGTTTTTCTGTTTCCAATCTACATTACCAGGCCTCAGTAATCATCACTGACTCATTCTCGACTCTACTAACCCAACCTTTGGACAGTCTCATTAAACAGTGTTAAAACTTCAGACAAATTAAATTTGATGGAGTTTAATTGAGCAAAAACAGAAAAAAATGATTTGTGAATCAGGCAGCTTTCAGAATCACAGCAGATTCAGAGAGACTCCAGGAGTGCCTTGTGGTCACAACAAATGTATAGACAAAAAAAAAAAAAACGGTAAAGTGATGTAGAGTAATCAGAAGTGAGGTACAGGAGCAGTTGGATTGGTTACAGGTTGGCCTTTGCCTTATTTGAACACAATTTGAACACTCAGCAGTCTGAGTGATTGAAGTCTGGCCACTGGGATTGGTCAACACTCAGCTATTGTTACAGGCACATAGTTCTAAGTAAGGTTTTCAATCCTATTTGCCTATTAAGTTAGGTTATGTTTCATCCATAAGACTCACATATAGAAGTATGGAGTCCTTCTCAGGCCATATTTAGTTAGCGTTAATAATTTCCCTCTTTCAGTCAGCCTCTCAATTTAGAGAGATTGATCAAAACTTTAGGAATTGATGCCACTCTCTGTCACTGTCATAAAGACTTACTCGATCTCAGTGTGGAAGTCACAAGTCTTTAGTTTCAGGATGGAGTTTCACAAGTTTTTGATGTCAATATGGAATTCACATGTCACAGCTTTGTACCAGCTGAATGATTCTTTATGTTTTTGCTGACCCAGTTGGAGTGAGACCATTCAACTCTCAATGGATGCCTGCATACACAACATTTAAGACTTGAGAGGATACAGCTTGCCAAGGGGACTATTATTATGACTATCAAGAGAATAATATCAAAATGCCAACACATAATCCTTAACAGGAGTTCTTATGAAATGAAGCAAACCAAATTAGCCAAGTTTAGGTTCAGACAGTATAGGCAGTTCAACAGTATTAGGTTCTAATTGGTAATAATCCTCCTTTGGAGTGTGATAGCAATTAAGGACCATAGTTCATTGTAAAGTAGCCTGACTCAAAGAGGTACTCATTTTCATTGTTACCCTGGTAATACAAGTCATAATAACCTGGAAACATACTAGAAGAAATATAAACAGCAGAAATGCTTGGAAAACCCAAGCATATCATCTACCACTTAGGATGCCTGCAAGCCAACTGTTAGTTGATCCTGTAAACACGTCATAGGTTCCTCTCTCTTGAGAAAGTTCTTTAATGTATTTGATGACAGTGTCTAAGGAAACAGCAGCATCAGCAACCTTTTTAATTAAGCTTTCTTTGGTAACAAAATCAGGGGAGAGATAAGTACAACGTCAGTTCTGTTTAACACCAAACAGGCTTCTAGCCTGAGCAAAAAGAAGATCTAAGGCTGCATGATGTTTCATCAAGTGTTTTTGTTGGATATGTGTGTTGTCATCTACCTTTCTGAGAGTAGCTTCTACCTGTCTGAAACCCTGGGAGCTCTGATTGGCTATAAAATCCAATATTTTTCCCAATTTATGAATTAGTTTTAAATTCCATATAACTGATACCCCATTACAACCAAAGGTGAGCCCCCAGGAACCCCACTGGAATCTGTCCTCAAGTAGAAACCAGCTTATCCTCATCTATTTCAAGGGTAGTGTTAATTTTAGTTGTTGATCATTTTTGCCTCTGATAAGGGCTACCATGGAATTTTCTGGCCAGGCACTGTGGCTCATGCCTGGAATCCCAACACTTTGGGAGGCCGAGGTGGGTGGATCACTTGAGGTCAAGAGCTCGAGACCAGTCAAGCCAACTTGGTGAAATCCTGTCTCTACTAAAAATACAAAAATTAGCTGGGCGTGGTAGCGCATACGTGTAATCCCAGCAACTAGGGAGGCTGAGGCAAAAGAATTGTTTGAACTCACGGGGCAAAGGTTGCAGTGAGCTGAGATCACACCACTGCACTCCAGCCTGGGTGACAGAACAAGACTCCGTCTAGGGGGAAAAAAAAAAAAAAAAATCAGGTATTAGAAAGGCAGGAGCAAGCCAGGCCAAATAACAAGAACTGAACCAATGAGGTGGCAGAACAACGGAATACGCAGAGCTTGGAAAAGATTTGAGCAGGGATCAGTCAGGTTTGACCATAAATCTGCATCACTCCTGAGCAATATCCAGTGAGAAATTGACCTTTTTGTGGCCCCTTTATAGCATGTTGTAAGGATGTAAAACCATATCTAGTAAAAAGAGACTCTACTGGATTTAATCTGGTTACATTATACAAGCAATTACTTGTACCAACATAAGTAATTCCCAAATCGTGAGTGTGTGATACCTGGAAGAATACTGTGCCTTTTTCAGGCATCACTTGGATTGGTTTTTTATGTTTGCTAATGACTGAGTTATCAATTGAAAAAGTTAGAGAGTTGTTTTTAGTGAGTGTAGAAAAGCAAGTAGCAGTGATGTTTGGAATATCAAGAACAGCTTTCCATTCTTCCCTTGGAATTTCAAGGTGACTCTCACTGGGAACATGGAGAGGCACTGGCATCAGTGGAATCATTTCCTGATTTTTTGGCATTAGCCTAGAAACCCAATAATTACTCTGGTTTTTGCTAGATCATAAGCTCAAGCTAATGTCATCCACTGATTATGGTCCCATGGATTTTCCTGTGGGGAAAAAGAAAGGATTAGGACAAAACATTAGGAAAACAGGAAAACACATAATGCTTTCATGATGGTAGAGAAGTCTTGATCTGTGATCTTGAGAAAGCTATCCACAGCTAGGATGTCATCTGCTTCTTGGGAGAGATTTCCCTGGTCAGCTTTACCCTCAAGTCTCCAACAGTTGTACAGTTCCAGGAGTCTGAAGGGGCCAATTTGAGTTGTGAGGTGTCAACCCAAGGTTCAAGGCCCTGAAGCTTCACTACAGTGTGGGTGGTGAGAAGAACTTAGTATGGTCTCTTCCATCAAGGTTCACGAGCAGTCTTATTCTGATGTCATTTCCAGAAGACCCAGTCTCCAGGTTCCAGACCATGCAGGTTTGATTGTTCTCAGTTGGTGGGTCTCAAAAAGCTTCCTTTACCTAGTAGAAGTACACTTTGGCATAATGCATTAAAGCCTTGCAGTATTCAGTCATGTCAGAGTTTAAGAGAGCAGGAGAAGCATGAGGTGGTATTGTTAGGGAGATAGGCCTACCAGTGACTATTTCATGAGGGGTCAATTTATGTTTTCCAATGGCAGTGGATCTGATTGCCATTAAAGCCAAAGGTAGTACCTTTGGCCAAAGCAAACCAATTGATTCAGTTAACTTTTTCAATTTTGGTTTTAATATGCCATTTGTTATTTCAACCTTTCCTAAAGATTGAGGGTGACAGGGACAATGGTAGTGCCATGTGTCAGTAGCACCTTATTTACCTGCTTTATAATTTGCCCAATAAAATGAATTCCTCTATCACTGATGATTTTTAAAGGGATCCCCCATAAAGGAAAAATATTTTCTAATAATTTCTGTGCTACCATCACAGCATCAGCTTTCCTACATGGGAAGGCCTGTATCCAACCAGAAAACATGCAAACTATTACAAGAACGTACTGATACCCCGTCATGGGTGGCAATCAAATGAAGTCCATTGTAAATGCTCAAATAGTCCATCAGGTGGTGGAAATACACCACCTGAAGTTTTGATTATCTTTCCAGGATTATGAGTTTGACAAGTCAAACATTGATTATAAACCATTTTAGCAAGTTTGAAACAGTCAACTCACCAGTATTTTTTCATAATTTGAATCATTTTGTCTGTTCCATGATGAGTTGTGGAGTACAGAGCTTTCAACAATGAAAACTTCAAAGACTTAGGAAGCACTAGGCATCCATCCTGGCCTTCTGTGACTCTGTGCTTCACATTAAATTTACATCCTTTTAGATACCAATTTTGTTTTTCCAAATCAGGTGCATTGCACTGTTTATTAAATAGGTCATCGCAAGGAATTGGCTTGGATTAATCTTGTGGGGTTCATTCAAATTACATATCTTAACAGTTTCATCACTCTCTAACTTAGCATAAAAATCTGACAAAGAATTTTTCTGATATTTGGGTTCAGTTCTACAAGTATAAGCTGCAATTTAAATAACAGCAATCTGCAACAGTAACAAGACAGCAGAAAGGAGCTCATCCATTTAGAGTCTATTTTTGGTGGGTGTCCCACTAGAGGTGAGAAACCCTCTTAGTTCCCATATTATGCCAACATTATTTACTACTCCAAAAGTATATTTACTATTGGTATAAATATTTAATGACTTGTCCTTAGCTATATGGCAAGCTCAGGTGAGGGCAGAAAGCTCCACAGTCTGGGCTGACTTAAATTGAGGAAGAGTTCCCTTCTCTATTAACTCATTTTGAGTGGTAACAGCATATCCTACCTGATATTTTCCTTCAGAGATTTTTGCATAGAACCCATTAAAAGAAAGTATTAATTCAGGATTATCCAGTGGAGTTTCTTATAAGTCACCATGAGGGGCCACCATTTCTGAAGTTGTGGTCTTCACCATCGTCAGGCAGAGGTAACAAGAGTAGCAGCATTATGTTGATTACAGTATTTTAGGTGAAGAGTAGAAGGAGATAGGTGAAGTAATTAATAAGATGTTAGTCTACTTCCTGAAAAGTGCTGAGTTGGGTTGGAGGACTTTCCACAGTGTGTGGGAGTTGCAAATTAAGTTCATTTCCTGAAACCAAATCTGATGAAGTTTCTACCAGCTTGGCTGCCACTGCTACTGCTTTTAAACAAATTAGGATATGCCTTAGCGACTGGATCTAATTGCAGGCTATAGTATACAGTGGGCCTATGTTCACCACCATGTTCTTGAGTAAGGACTCCTAATGCCTGATGGTTACACTCATGAAAAGACAAAGTGAAAAGTTGAGTGTAATTTGGAAGTTCTAAACCTGGGGGCTGTTGTCAGGTCAACTTCATTTGGCTAAAAGCCTGCTCATGACTATCTCCCCAAGGTAAAGGCTCTAGTGTAGCAATTTTAGTGAGCTCATAAAATGGTGAAACTATTAAGGAAAAATTTGGAACCCAGGATCTGCAATATCCTGCAAGTCTAAGAAAGTCTCCTAATTGACTTTTGGTTGCAGGTTGAGGAAAACTTTGAATAGCTTTTATCCTCTCAGGTGAGAGGAAAATCCTGTCAGCAGTCAAACCATGTCCCAAATAGTGGACTTTTTCTCTTAAAAATTGAAGTTTTTCCATTGAAGCCTTGTGATTTTGTGATATATGCAAGTTGCTATAAAAGTTAAATTGAGTCAATTTTAGCACACTCCTTAGTGTGAGAGAGTAACAATAAGTCATCTATGTACTGAATGACAGTAAAATTTTAAGGAAATTGTAATGTCATTAATCCCTGATGCAATACCTGGGAAAAATATAAAGGGGCTTCAGTAAGCCTTTGTGGTATTACAGTCAAGGTGTGCTGCTGATTTTTCCAAGAAAAGGTAAACAAGTATTAACTTACTTTATGAACTGGAATGCTAAAGAAGGCTGAGCAGAGATCTATTACTGTGAACCTGTGAACCACTTGGAATTAGTTGGTATGTTAGATAATAAAGTATTAGGATTTGGGACTACAGAAAATCTTGGTATTACAATTTTACTAATTGCCCATAAATCTTGAACAAATCTCCAGCCTCATCCATCTGGTTTTTAACTGGTAGGATTGGAGCATTACAAGGGCTGGTGCATGGGACTATGAGTTCTTTTTAAATTAAATCTTCTACAATTGGTGAGAACCCTTGCATTGCCTCAGGTTCTAGTGGATATTGGGATAATTTAGGCCAAGGTTTGGAATGATCTATTTGGACTTCTATAGTTTCCACATTTTCAATTCTTCCTATATCAGTTAGGGAAGAGGCCCATAAACATTTAGGTATTTTTGAAAGATCAGAGGTATTACAGGTGTGAGTTTCAATCTTATCAATTTATACCTGTAGATAGTATGACAATTCTGGTTCAGGAGAATCAGGAAACTCTAAGATTATTTATCTTACTGAGGAAAATTTTATGTGCCCTTTTAGCTTTGAAAGTAGATCTCACCCTAACAAGTGTACTGGAGTGATATCACATAGTAAAAGTGTTTTTCTGAAAGGAACCCCAGAGTTAATTGGATGGTTCAAATACGAGAACCTCTTGAACTTGATTTGAAACCTCCACCACAGACATGACCTTTTCACTCCGAGGAGTTTGTTGGCTTATTAAAGTGAGGTTTATGGTAGAGTAGCTCCAGTATCCACTGGGACCCTACATGACTCCCCATTACCTTAACCTCTGTTTCTCCATGTTCATTTAAAGTTATTACGGGGAACAATTTACTGGAGAATACTTACTGGTCTCTTGGAATCCCTCTTGTGGTGAAAGACGAGGGCCTAAAGGGAGGCCTATTGGCAGATGGCTATAAAAATGGGCAATCCCTTTTCCAGTGCCCTGGTTGTTTGCAACACAGCCGGACAACTTGGGGTAAAGAACTTGTACGAGGATCCCTTGATTGTGATTTAAAATGAGAACAAGAAGGTTCCTTTGGTCTCTTTGGTCCTGGTCCCTGTAACTGTTGTAATTGAAGGGGCATAAGCTTGTTAGCCTTTTGAGTTTTTCCTCGCTATAGAGTTCTGTCAAAATGCTCAATTAAGGCCACCAATTCAGTCATAACTGTAACTTCCTATCCAAACTTAGGTTTTTAATTAAACTGCTAAGTTTAAGATGGAGTTCATTTATAAATCAAACAGTTAATGTCATTTCAGTTCCTACTGGGAAATACTCCTGGCTGTACTTTAAGCCCAGAATGTTTCACAAACAAAATTTGAAGCAAGTTCTGTAATCTGAAACTGGTTCATCCTTTTTCGGTTTACATGATTGTGTGATGAACCAATCAATTTTTGGCAGAAAAATTTTAGGAATTGAATTTAAAAGGTTTTCAGCCATTTTGCTAGTTACTTTTGGTCCTTCTCATAAGGAGCCTTTGGAGAGATCTTTAATATCTACTTGAGGTTTGTCCCAGTCTACTGCTGCCATCCATCTCTGAGCTTCACCAGACTCCAAAATCATGTGAATAAACTGGGAAAGGTCAGGAAGTCCTGGATCATAAGCTCCTATGAGGATTCTAAATCCTCAGTAAATTTTTGAGGGTTTTCCCTCGGATCAGAGAAGTCCTTCACAATGGCGCTAAGCTTAGTTTTAGAACGTGGAATGAAAGTAGTTACAGCAGGCAGGTCTGCCTGATCAGGTCTCACTTTGTAAAGAATCTGTCTAACTCACTTTATTTTATCATCTTCAGTGTGAAAGGGTAACTTAGCAAAAAGGTTAGTTACTACTCAGCATGTAGGTATAGACAGATAAAGAGAAGGGATAGTTGAGGTTAGTTCAGAGTACAGTCCTCTTTCATCATGTCCTTAGTCTCTTCCTTAAGCTTTTCATTTGCTTTTTGCAAAAATCTTGTAAGGAGGCAACTTTTGATTCATTTAGTCTTTTAGAGCCCTCTGCATACTAATGAAAGAATGCATCCTACTGTTTTCGTGGGGTTTTTGATCCCCCTTTTTCTAATATGTCTTGCAAATAAATAATTTTATCTAAATTAAAACTTCTCCATTTTGGCCATTTTCATTCTAAGTTCTCTTTAGTTAGGTTAACCCATTTTTCTAAAAATGCACACATTCTGGGCCCATAATTATTATACATAAAATTAGCTGGAGTCCCAGAGTGTGGAGTCCCAGACTCCTTGGATGGAGATGATCCCAGTATTAAAAATAAGTTACCTACTGGAGGTTCAAGGCCTCTAGTGGAATCCAGTCCAGTTAATTATTGAATCCAATTCAACCTGAGACTCAGACCAGGTCTAAGTAGTTCTCAAGTAAACTGAGAGAGCTCCAAACATAATTTAGTGGAGCTTAGAATCTGAGATAAAACTCACCCACAACCTCCAGTTATAATCAAGAGACCAATGAGCATAACAGGCTTGGCAGGCACCTCCCCTGGTCACCTAGTGTTCCTGGGGGTCACGGGAGTTTTACTTCAAATCCCACTACTGATGCCAGATCTGTTAAAAAAAACTTCAGACAAATCAAATTTGATGGAGTTTAATCGAGCCAAAAAAGAAGAAACGATTCACAAATCAGGCAGCCTCTAAGATCACGGCAGATTCAGAGAGACTCCAGGTCAGATTTTTCCTCATGGTCAGAAAAAAATCTATAAACAAAAAGAGTAAAGTAACGTACAGGAATCAGAAGTGGGATACAGAAACAGCTGGATTGGTTACTGGTTGGCCTTTGCCTTATTTGAACACTCAGCAGCCTATGAGTGGTTGAAGTATGCCCTCTGGGATTGGCCAACACTCAGCTATTGTTACAGGCTCATACTCCTAAGTTAGGGTTTCAATCTTGTCTGCCTGTTAGGCTAGGTTGCCATTTGTCCACAAGGACTCAAATATAGAAGTACTGAATCCTTCTCAGGCCATATTTAGTTCTCTTTAACAATAGTAACAATAAAAACAAAACAAAACACCTTTATGTCAATGTCTTCCAAATTTACATCTGGAATGCAGATCTTTCTCTTGAGCCCCAGACTGATACAGGACATCCGAAACTTATGTTAATAACTAAATTCATAACTTCACTCCTCATCTACACTCCTCACAGTTTTCACTGGTTTCCAGACGGCAAATCCATACTTATATTTGTTCAGGCTTCCGAACCTTTGAGAGTCGTTGTCAATTTCTTTCTCTCAATCCCTATAGCAAATTCATAAACAGTATTGTTTCTATTTTTAAAAATACATTCAAAATCCAACCTCTCCCCTTATTATCACCTTGATTCTAGCCACCTTCATCTCCCGTTTGGATTATTGCAATAGTTACTTATCTAGTTTCCTTGCTTATTTGTCACTCTCCGTTTATTCTTCAAGAGGACCCAGAATAATCTTTTTCAAACGTAGCCAAATCACGTCACTCCTCTGCTGATTCCCTCCAATATGTCCCAAAGTATTCAGAGCAACAGGTATGGCCTTAGCAATAGTGCCTGGTACCATTTGATCTGACTGCTCTACTTTTGTAAACTCCTCTCCTTCCTCTCTCTCATTGTTTACAGCCCTCCAGCCATACTGACCTCCTTGCTGGTCCTTGACCCCTGGGACCAAGCACCCTGTTCCCTCATTACCTGTTCACCTGTTTTCTCTGCTTAAAACACCTTTTCCCTCATGGACACATTGCTTTCTCCCTACTTTTTTCCCTAATTTCTCCAATGTCTTTAACAAGGAAGACTTTTCTAACCACTCTAATACAAAATGGCACTCCCAGCCCCAATCTCAATACTCTATATCCCTCTTTTATTCCTTTATTCTCCTTCATAGCATTTATCAGCTTCTCTTACAGTATGAATTTTATTTGTTTACAGTTCAAAGTTCTTTCCTAAGAAATTGTGTAGCAATTGTCTATTTTACGTTCACTATCGATCCCCACCTTCTAGAATACTAGTTGCTTAATAAATATTTGTTGAGTGACTGAAAAAATGAAAAATGCTTACAATGTGTATGTCATAAAAATTTACAGTTAGGTTGCAAGACACCCAAGAAATGGAGGGTTTTCTCTTTCCTCATATTTATAGTTTTTGGTCCAAGTAGAAGCTTAACAAATGTTGGCATTGGGGGTTAGAATCAGAAATTGATACGGTTGCCCTGAGCTGAGCTAAATGATTTCTTCAAAAGACTTGGCTCAGTAGCATGAACTTGTAGCAAGGCAAATGGATTATGCTTCCTACTGTGTATTTGCTTTGACATTTGCTTCAACATGGAGCAGTGTTTATTTTTCTTAATTAGCATAAGCAAAAGCCACCATGTGAATGATAATAGAAAGTGTCAAAGTGCTCAGCACCCTTTCATTTGGCTGAACTGTTCTTATCAGTTTTAAATATTGTTCTTATTCTTGCTTTAATTATAAAGCCACCTCATTTCTACTGCTGAACAACTTTCTAGGGGATTGGAAGGAGACATGAAACACATAACAGATAATTTATTGTTTTGAATAAACAACACCTATTAGTCCGACAACCTGGCCAAATGAAATCGGCCACAACTGTGGTTTGCTTTGAATTCAAAGCCTTTCTGCCTCCGGGAGCAATTTGTGGCAGAAAATGACATATTATAGCATATTTCCACTGGGGAAGCACCCAGCCTTCCAAAGGAGGAACTGGGATGTTTATTCTGCTCTTCAGGTTATTCTACTGCCTGCTATGAGAAATCATCTTTTCCCAAACCAGAAAGCTGGATTTTAGATTCAATGCTCTTGTTTTCTCTGGAGAGAAGGAACTACATTTTGAGCCTAACTAGGCATCAGAAAACTTGTTCCTAGATCATAAAGAAAAAATCTGTTAGGAATCTATGCTTTGCCATTAGTCTGCACTAAAATAACTCTAATTAGGCTCGTGAAAAATACCAGTGATGCTTCGGAAAACAAGGACTTGGTCGTATACCAGGTTCCCAAAGGTTCAACCCCAGTGCTTTCATTTAGATTCTGAAACCAAAATTACTTGCTTTAGTGTTGATGGAAAAACAAAAACATGATGTAGTGAACACACCTCTGCACTGGGATTTTAAAAACCTAAATCTAGTTCTAGCTGTAGTATTAAATGAGCCACATACCTGAAGGAGGGGGAGGGCCAGTTCTGAACTTGTATGAACCTGAGTTTAATCCTAAATTTTAGACAACTAATTCTATAAACTTCAGTAATTTCTTGACCTCTCCAGGAGTCAGTTTCCCCATTTGTTAAAGAATCGCATAAAGTTGAACCTGATAGAAATGTAAAGATTAAACAATATGAAATTTTAAAGCACAAATTTCAGTAAAAGTGACTTCTCAACTAATCCTTTTCATGTACTTGATGAAAATCTTAACATCTTTTACACCTCTGTTCACGTTACTTTTGATTAAGTGGATTTTATATGATGCATATCTTTTCACGTTAAACAGCTTATTTTTCTTCCCTTATTTATCCTTCCAGTCTAAATTAAAGATTGGCTTTGCAGTGTTGGCAAAGCACTTTATATATAGCTTCATTCAACAACAACAGAACTCAACCAATATTTTTGTCTTCAATCTGATGCGGGTATTGATGAATAAGATGTAGCCTCCGCATTCTGTGGGCTTGTAATATAGTAAAGAAAACAAACATATAACTAGGTAAGTGGACTAAAATTTATTCTTTCTTGCATTCATTTATTATTTCTTTCAACAAGGGAGTAACTTAACTTGATGTTAATGCCACTGATGTGGACATAAATAGAGTAGGACCTCTGTGCTCAAGGCATATTTGGGATTGCTGTTACAGGGCTTTAAATATCATGTAATATGTCCCATTCTGCCTGTGATCTGATCCATGCACCTCGTCTTAGCCATCTCTCCTAAACAGGGTTGTGAGCTACCTAAAGGAAGAGATTTTGTTATCTCCATGTTTGTATGACCATTACTTTGCTTAATGAAGTATTTAGCAGATAATAGATGCTTATTAAACAGCTTCAATTTTTACCTTTGTAGTTGGCAGAATAGTGAGTACGTTTCTACAAGTGATCTCATTTCTTTTTCACAATAACCCTGAAATCTGGGTCTCATTGTATACTTTCTATCGATGAGAAAACAGGCTAAATTTACTTGCTTAAAACCTGACAACTATACTTGGACTTATTAGCGGGATTCATATTCAGTCTTCCGTTTCTAAATCCAATATTCTCCTCATGGTATCAGAAGCCTGTGGACATTGGCATGGAGACTCAGGCTTGGAAAGGGATTGAATCTGCCAGGTCCTGACACAGCATCTAACACCATGCCCACCACCCCAACCCCACCTCTGCAGCACCCTGGATGACTTGTAAGTCCTGAACGTCCCCCATCCCGTCCCTCAAGTTACTGATTCTAACTGCAGTTCTGCACTGCATGGGTCTCAGACTAAGAACTATAGGTCTGAGAAAAAGCATTATGCTCAGGAAATAATCTCTTTTTTATAATTAAATAGGAGAGCAAGATCTCATTTCTCACAGATGCTGCGTGGACAAAAAGCAAACTTTTTTTTTCATTGTTTCCCACATGAGAGATATTTCCTCTGAGTGCTTTTCCATACACTTATCAAACTTTTTCTTCTCTTGGTTTTTGGAACAATTGCAGAAAGACTGTGTCTGAACCATTAGCTAGCTGAGGCTGAGTATGGCCTTTCCACCATGCTAGGGCTAATCTCTCCCTGTGTGTGTTGGATTCTCACAGGTTCATCTGCTTCTATCCATCATCGAGCCCTATCCTCTGCCTTAGTAGATGTTCCTGGGGTATCTTGGGCCTACCAGTCACTTTTGATTCACCCATCAGACTCTTGATATGTGCCTACAACTCTTTAGCTACTTTGGATCAAGGGCTTTTAGTTGGAGGCTCCTGGCCTAGATGTGAGAAGGAAGAGTAACTACAAGTTCAGGACCTCCGCTTGTGAGTCGAGGAAAGCTCCTTTGAGCCAGGTTTACTGTATTTCCTCCCTAGGTGCTGTCTGTGCTACTCAGTACAGCAGACTTATGTGTCCAGGTCTCAACACAGATCTACAGGCAGCCTTCTTGTGCTGTTCAGTGTGTACATACGCCTGCAAATGATTTCATATACAGGTGTCTCCCAGTTGTGAAGTCTCCTCAGGGCGCAGTGATGCTCAAGGGGATGTCCCAGCTGTTGTTCAATGAGGTTTCAAAGCTCTTTGCTTTGGAATCTGTAGAGTCTAGCTCCCCCTCTGCAGTCTGTTCAACTAGTCCAGCTGCAACATTTCTGCCCATGGCTCAGGCTTTCTCAGGCCTGGAAGCTTCTCCACGGGGTGGTAACAAGGCAACCTGGCACCTTAGCAATTTTATAACCAGCTCCATGATAGGATACCATCCTTGCTTTTCTAAATGGTTTGTTTATATGACTCAGCACAGAATTTAGCGACAAAGCTTAAGTCATGAGGATGGCCTGGAGCCATCCCACCTCTCCAGTCTTGTCTGGGGAGACATTGTGTTCCCTTGAAGGTCCCAGTGCCCTTCTAGCATTACATCCACCTGTAAGACAGACTTCTGGAGACTTCCAAACAGACCTGATATGATGCCTGTTGATTCTGGGCATTCTTGCCACCCTCAAACAGTGTGAAATAGGTGGTAAATGGAGAACTTGGTGCCCTCAGTTGGCAGAAGGAGGTGGAGAGAAACTACTACTCTTAGAAACAAAACCTCAAGTATGGAACTCTACCCTGCTGCGTCCTCTCTGGGTAAAACAAGCTAGAAATTTTATGGGGTTCTCGATAAAAGTTAGAGCCAACTTTATGATACCTTGTAATCTGTCGATAACATAAAGCAATGCAAATCACTCTGTAAGCCTCAGTGAAGGAGAAATTGGAACAGCTCAGAGCTGAGGAGAAGAGGCAAGACAAGCAAGAAGTGTTCACTCAGAAAGTGACATAGAAGTAAGTTCTGAAGCATGAGGCCAGGGTTCAGGAGGAGAAAGAAAGTTTAAGCATGGAGAATGGTTCAGTTCGTTGAGTTCCTGCTGTGTTCTGGGCGGCCCATCACTAATGTTTGGTGAGCAAAAGTCAGCGGCATTGACTGCACTTCATATAGTGTGACAGAAGCCACTTCTCTTTTTAGAGATTCATTTTCTCCATTTGACTGACAAAGTATCCCCCCATCCTTCTGGCTTAGTTGGGTTCCGTAGAAAAAAAGCTTGAGAATGGGGATCCTCAGCCAAATGATTTATTGAGGGAATACTCTTTGGTGAAACATGGAATGCAGTAAAGGTAGCAGGATGAAGCAGGCAAAGAAGCTAAGCAAGGATGTGCTCGCAACATCCTGGTCCCATGGGAAGCTCTGGAGCATGAATTGCCTCACAGAGTAAGTCCCACATTGAGGGAAAAGGGGTGGCATTTTGTACCCTGTGTCAATCAATCATTGATCAAATCCTGACTCGAGCAGTGGGCAGCTTGTCAGGCAAGATAACTCCTTTTAGGCCAAGGCCAATTTTTTGGAGAAAGCAAGGGCCCTAGGATGCTAACAGCCAATAGTCTCAGTAGGTGGAGAGTGGACGTATCTGCTGGGGAAGTGGATCTGAATGGGGCACTGACAGCATGTATGATGCTTTTTACCTCAGTAAGACACAGAAGAGGCTGGGAGGTATCCCGTTGTCCCTTCAAATCTTCCAGACTTACCCACATGCCTACATCTGCCCTCTAGAAGTGAAATAAAAACATGAGCTGTGTTTGAAACAATGGCCCAAGACTGACTTCTCAGCAGTTTGTCTCCTTTCTGCTCTTTTACTCCTGTTCCTGCCAATGCTTTGATGCTTGTGGTTCTCATTTCTGAATAGATTCTAAGTTTGCTCCTCCAGGCTGTGACTGGGCTCATTCCTTAAGCTTCCAGTACCCCATGGGTAGAGACTGGAAGTCTTAACCTCAGGCTCTTAAAACCTCCTCCCCAGTCCTGGCTACTCATCAAGAGTGGCTTCTATAGTCTCTCTCTCAGGCAAAAGTGACAGACCTGATGACTCATCTGAGTTTATAAGAAGAAAGTCTTATAAAAATCTTTACCATCATCCCTGTAAATTCGTATTTTACAGTCTTTTATATCAGGAACAACAAACTGAAAGTGTTGTTTTTACATTAAAAAGAGAGACTATTTTTAGCTTGCAAAGGGAACAAGATGATATATGCTGCAGTTGTCAACTGTCTTTTAAAATGTATGTAGCACACTGGAACTCATAAATATTTAAAAGGACTAAATAATTATCTGAAGCTCCCCAGTCCACTTTTAAAAATTATCATTTCCACAGGGAGCCAGGGAGCATTTGTTCTTTGTCAACTGTCCAGGCAGAATTACCATATTTGAAAACTTGTCCCTCCTGTTTGTTACTGTTTTTGTCATTTTTGAATCACTACTCAGGCCCTTTCTTTATCTCTTCACTAGTCTCAATGCCACAAATTTGGCAAGTGTAAGAAAATAGGTCCATCACAGATAGAGAATCTGACCATCCTGGAACCTGCTAGAGAGGGGTCATAAATGGGGGCCAAAGGATAGACATAAAAATTATCATTTCCACAGGGACGTGCTGCCTTTTTCTGGATTGTCAGGAAATCTCCTAGGTAAGGAAGTATGATAATGCCTTCACTACCTGGTACATTCGGAGAATGTGTATACAGAATAAGAGATTTTCCTGGGTGGAAAGAAGGGCAGTGCAGGAAAATAGAAAGAGCAGAGAAATTGTAATTCTGTCTGGTCCACTAACTAATTATGTATCATTAATGCACTTACTATAAAGCAAAGCTCGTAATAGTTATCTTGCAGATTTATTGTATCAAGGCTAATGCTGTTAAGCTAGTTAAAAGGTAGTACACAGTACCTGACACCTATTAGAAGCTCAATAATTGGTTATCTTCCTACTATTCCATCTTTTAAATAATAGCATTTACAATTATTTTTAAAAGTAGAATTAAATATACTTATGTAGTGTTCCCATCTTCAACATGGTGACTCTTTTTTAAATGTTGTGTTTCCTTGATGACTCCATGTCAATATTATCAACATTAATAATTTAAGCTTAGGACATGGATGACCCTCTAGTATATGGAAATATATAGTGCTGATTGTCCCTGCACTATCTCTTCTCAGACTTCAATGCATACTACTTTTCCTGTACCTACTTTTTCTGTATTCTCCTTTTCCACATTATTTATCAGGAAAGACATGTTTACTTGTAGAAAATTCCCCTCTTGATTACTGCTTAAGAGTTGATGTGCATTTATAGACCAGATCACCAAGCTTGAGAGAATAGCAAATACTCAGGGTTTCTGTTCCTGAGAATACAGAAGACAATATATCATGAACAGCTTACCAATAAAACACCTAGAAAAAAATGTATGAAGAAATGATAAACATGATTTTAATGCACAGCAGGGCTCTAAAGAATGTAAGGGAAATATCAAGGAACGAAAAGTGAAGAATGTGAAATCAGACATGAGTAGACACTGAGGTTTCTGCCGCTTAAGTGGTGGTTGAAATATTTGAGAGTTAGAGTTTTACCAGCCACATATGTTTAGAAGGAAAAATGTTGAACCAGTACTAACATCCCCATGTAAACCTGTGATGCTGATAATGCTTCATCTTCGGTTATTAGATGAATCAGGCTTTTACAAAATGGCACCTCAGAGATAAAGAAAAAATAACTTGTCTATTTTACCATGAATTCTAAATAAGAGGGAAAAAAATCCCTTGAGAATGTATAATCATAATGCTCTGCTCATAAGAGTTTAAGTGTAAATTTAAATTTGCAATGCCTGCATGGTCCAGGAAACCCTAAGCTGGTAAATTTAGACAAAAGGTGGTCCTAGGCTGGTAATATCTCAAGAGGACTCTGCAGAGGCAGTTGTCTTAGCCTAGATTTCTTAGAAGCCAAGTCTGTGGCAATGGACTTGGGGCTACTATTTTACTAGGGTAAGTGAGAGACTAAGGGAGTTAAACTAGAAAGGAAGAAAAGCTGCCAGTATGAGGATGTGTTTGGGGGTAGTGTGACTTCTTATTGATCCCACAGGACTTTCTTCCAAATAACCATATGACTTATCTTGGCAATCTTCCCAGAAGAAGCAAGAGGGCAGCTCTGTCTTTTACTTTGTCAAAGGTTTTCCTCATAAGGTATTAACTACCCTACTGTGTCAGTGTTTACTGAGCCAGGTCTGTGATGTTCTCAACCCTGGCATCAAAAGGGAAGCCTCAGGCAACACGCAAGAGACAAGCAGTGTGAGTGTGTTGGTGGGTGATATTGGGTGTGCCTACATGAAGTCGGTAGGACTCATAGGAGAGCTGGTCACCACAATGGCAATAGGAACTAAAAGCAATTCAGGCTGAAAGGCTGTGAAATGGAACAGAAATGATGTCTTCCATACTTAGCACATGACTACCACAGATAAGATTCCACTGACAGTACACTTGCACCGAAAATTTACACAACACACAAAAATGCAAAACACCGTGAGGAAGAGCAAGCAAACCAACACAAAATCCAAGAAAATGTATATGACAAAAAAAAAAATCAGGCATCGTTTAAAAGGCATGTATAAAATCACTATACATGATGAAAGGAGAAACAACCCTAACAGCAGATTTCCATATAATTTATGGACATACGTCTCCCTCCAGCTTAATGCACTCCTTCTGTCTTTAGCTACAGGTTCTGCTGAGTGACTTGCTTCAAAAGAGTACAGAGTGGAAAGGAGTAAAAAGTAATGTTACAGGACCAACGGGTTGGTATGCCCACTGTGCAATAACAGACCCGTTACACTGAGGCAGCAGGATCTGCAGCAAAGAATTTAATGGTCACTGGGTGCTGAGTGAGAGGAGAAATTCAAAATGAAGGACATTCTAAAAAGTACCTGACCAGTACTCTTTAGAATTGTCAGTCATCAAAAACTGTCACAGTATTGAGAAGCCCAAGGAAATAAAATGAATAAATGTAATGTGATATGCTAATTGGAATTCTGGAACAGCAGGGGGACAGTGAGTGAAAAACTTGTGAAACTTAAATGAACCACAGAGTTTAGTTAACAGTAATATACTAGCATTAGTTCCTTAGTTGTGATAAATCTACTATGAATTGTAAGAAAATAAAATATAAGATGATAAAGTTGGGGAAAATAGAGTGAAGGAATGAGATATGGTATACAGCCACTCTCCATATCAACCTTATAACTTTTCTGTAAACATAAAATAACTACTCTAAAATAAATATCTTAAAAAATGACTGGCACATTGACTAATAAAATTCACAAATTCAAAATCTAAACTCATCATCATCTGATAGTTTGCCTGCCTTCTTTCCTGGCTGTACCCAAGGAGGGAAATGGAGCAGGGCAGTACGGCAGCCCACCAGGAGCTGAGGCATGTCCAAGAAGGTTGCCAGAGCTGGCTCGTGGTCCTGAAAGAGTCAGAACTTACGTGATTAAGTCCTCTAAGAGGGGGAGCAGTCCTGGAAATTAGAAGATTTATTATATGTACGGAAAATGAACAGATAAATAATTACACTAAGGAAAATGAAAGCCAAGATTCTAATGCCAGAGAAGAAAATATAAATATGAAAATGTAGAAAGCTAGAATGAACACTGTGGTGTCACATTAGTTAGAGGTATCAGTGTAAACACATGGTCTTCAATGTATGCATGTAGATACAGAAATATATATACACATGTAAACACATGTATATCACTGCACCATGCATAATACCTATGCATCATACATGTATGGGTAATGTATGTGATATATATGTGCATATGCACATAATTACATATGTATAATATATATGTAAAATGACTCCATACTAAAAGGTCTACAGGCTTTTGGTGAAATGGCTGATTTCAGGACTGGGGCAAAGAAAGTTAAAAATGAATTTGGAATATCTTGTGCCTGGAAGTAGGCACAAAGTCTGATGGGGACATGTAAAAAGAACATGAGTCAGCACAAAAATTCTGACCAAATCTAAAGGAATGTATCAAAATAATTAATGGGAGTAATGAATTCTAACCCACTAAAGAAATTAAGAATCTATCAATCCACGTGTCTATAAATACAGAAATAGAAAATATTCTTTTTACAGTAGAATTTCCAGCAATAGGCCAGGCACGATGATTCATGCCTTTAATCCCAGCACTTTGGAAGGCCGAGGTGGGCGGATCACGAGATCAGGAGATCGAGACCATCCTGGCTAACATGGTGAAGCCCGTCTCTACTACAAATACAAAAAACTAGCCGGGCGAGGTGGTGGGCGCCTGTAGTCCCAGCTACTCGGGAGGCTGAGGCAGGTGAATGGCGTGAACCCGGGAGGCGGAGCTTGCAGTGAGCTGAGATTGTGCCACTCTACTCCAGCCTGGGTGACAGAGTGAGACTCTGTCGCAAAAAAAGAAAAAAAAAATTTCCAGCAATAAGTATAGAAAGAATGATGGAATTATAAGATCAGCATTTAGTAACCACATAGTTTTAATAAACGAAGACAAGAAGTGTCAATAGTGAGTGATACTGACATAAGAAAGAAAATTTTTACATAGTCTCAAGGTATCTCCTCTTACGAGAAGTTTACAATGTTGAAATCTAGCAGACACAACTTTAAGTAAGGCAACAAGTTCACACCACCAGTTAGGGACAAATCAATATGTGTACCACAGAAGAGAATGCAGGGAGAATATAGTATCAATTCTGTAATATTCTGTCCAATAATGCATAACTAAAGGAACATTATAAATAAACATTAGACAAACCCAAGTTGAGAAACATTTTACAAAATGACTGGCTTTAATCTTCAAAAACATCAAGGTTGTAAAGGTAAAAAAAAAAAAAAAAAAAAAAATACAAACACCGAGAAATTGTTTCAGATTAAAGGAGATGACATGACAACTGGGTGCAAAATGTGATCCTTAATTGAATCAATTTGCCAAGAAAAGGAGATTATTGTGACTTCCACTCCAAGCCATGCTGGAGTAAGAAAGGCCAGATCTATCCTCCTACAATAAACAACAAGAAAACAAAACACATTATGTGAGTCAATCATTTTTAGTCATTTGGTAATAGCATCTCAGGACTGTAATCTCTGAAAGTCTTTCTCTGTGCAGATTCCTCTTTGTTTTCTTCTTTAGAAAATCTAACAGTTTGGGCCCTTAATTCTGATCTCTCTAGTCAACACAGCAAGATGAGCAGGCTTCTTCCTTCCCTGTGCTGTAGCCTGGAAACTGCTTCATTTTCTTCTTTTTTCTATCTAGGATCACAGGTGGGAGATAATTTCCACCCTCATAGCTAAATTGGTTAGAACATCATGAAATGTGACGTTGGGTAGTGTCTTCGGAGGATGATTGGTTTAATAGTGGGATTACATTGGCCTTATGATAAAGACTGGACTTACAGTAACAAAGTGTGAAAACATGCATGGAAAGGAATACAGAGATCTTTAGTAACTGTATTTCAGAAAAATGTCCAGCCGTATTTAAAGGAATACACCTAAATTTAGCACCAAACAATATAAAATTCAGAATATCCAAGAGTCAAAAATTCCTGAGCATAACAAAACAGTAGTATGTGCCCATAACTAGGAAAAAAAAAAAATCAACAGAAACAGACCTAAAAATGACGGAGATTAGAGAATTAGAACATGAGTATAATCAAAAGCTTTTGTAGATTGGAATCATATGTTCAAGAAGATAAAAGCACTAAACTAATGAGGAATGATTAGTTGAAATTGACTAATTCCTGAAAAAGTAAAACATCAAAATTACTGTAAAATTACTGAAAAATACAATAGCTCTATGACTAGTGAGAAAAATCAGTCTATGACATTAAAAACAAAACAAAACAAAAAACACAAAAACTTCTCACAAACTGTACCAGGCACAGGTAGTTTTAATAGTAAACCTTCCTAATTTATAAGGGGGAATAAAACAGCTGAATTAACAGTATCTCTTTCAGTACAGACACAAATATTTCCTGAATATTTACATGAGGCTTCCATGACCTTACCAGTGTCTTACAAGGGCATTATAAGAAAGGAAAATTGTTTTTTATAAAAATAAGTACAAAGAATACTAATAACAAGCTATTGATAGTCAAAAATTTATATATAAGCCTAAATCTATTCATATCCGTATCCATATCTGTATATACCTTATAACTAAATTGAAAATATTTTTAGTAATGCAAGTTTGGTTTAACATTAAAAAAATACATTGTTTCCATATTAACAAAATAAAAGAAAAATATGAATACTGAAGAGATGCAGATAAAGTATGATAAAGTCAACATCTTTATGATAGAAAGCTCTTAGCAAACTGGAAAAAGGAGAAAACTGGTAAAGCATATTTATAAACTAATAGGTGTGAAAATAAATTTTAGATGCAATGTAAAACATTTAATATCAGGGTTAAAGCCATTCATGCCTACCCACAACACCACCTTTCTATATTCTGTTGTATCAAAAAGAAGCAAGATATTATTGAAAAAGGACAAGGGGAACAATGAAGAAAATGAAAAAATCCTACTAATTTTTATAATTTATTTTATAGCTACAGTGATTAAGATATTGTGTTGTTAGCATCAAGGCAGTAAAATAAACCTTGTAAACAGAATGACAGTGCAGAAGCAGACTTACACATATATAGCCACTTGATTATGATAACAGTAGTACTCAAGAACAATGAAGAAGATAACCGTTTTCAATAACACTTCTTGGGAAATTGAATGTCCATGTGAATAAAAGTCTTGCTCTCTATTTCACAACTCAGAAACAATAAATTTCAGATGAATTTTTAAATGGTAAAAAGTAAAACTGGGGAATGCAAAAAATATAACATTGCAAAATAACAAAGGTTTAAAGAAAACTAAGAATAGGGGAAAGCTTTAAAATTGGACTATATTTAAATTGTCAACTTCTGTTTATCATGAGAATTCAGTAAAACAAAGTAGAAAAAGATTTTTTCAATATATAGAAACAAAGGAGTGCTTCCATTAAGATATATAAAGAACACTTTCAAATTGATAAAAATTTTAACTTAATTATCAAGGAGTAAGATCTAACAAAAATTGTAAGAAATTAGGAATACTTCACAAAAGAATACAAAAGTGGAAAATAATGATATGAAGTTACTGTCAGTAGGATAAAAAATAAAACAATCATGAGATATCACTTCACATTCACCAAAATATTTAAAAATAAGAATTTTGATAAGTTGTTTTGTAAGAACGTGGAACAGTAGGATATTTTTTATTTTATTTTTATTTATTTTTAAGACAATGTCTTGCTCTGTTCAGGCTGAAGTGCAGTGGTGCGATCATGGCTCACTGCAGCCTCAACCTCTTCGGTTCAAGCAATCCTTCCACCTCAGCCTCCCTAATAGCTGGGACTATAGGTGTGCATCACCACGTCCAGCTAATTTTTGTATTTTTTGCACAAACAGGCTTTTGCAATTTTGCCCAGGCTGGTCTTGAACTCCTGGGCTCAAGTGATCCATCCACCTCAACCAAGGATACTTCTTAATACTGCTTCAAATATTTCAGAAAACATATTGTCATTATTAATCAATTTGAACATACAGTGTATTCTGGCAATATCTTTCAGAAATGCATTCTTGTGTGTAAGAATATACAAGAATATGGCCGGGCGAGGTGGCACATACCCAGAATCCCAGCACTTTGAGAGGCCAAGGCGGGCGAATCACGAGGTCAGGAGATCGAGACCATCCTAGCTATAACACAGTGAAACCCGGTCTCTACTTAAAAAAAAAAAAAAAAATTAGCTGGGCATGGTGGCAGGCGCCTGTAGTCCCAGCTACTTGGGAGGTTGAAGCAGGAGAATGATGTGAACCCGGGAGGCAGAGCTTGCAGTGAGTCGAGGTGGTGCCACTGCACTCCAGCCTAGGTGACAGCGCAAGACTCAGTCTCAAAAAAAAAAAAAAAAAATATACAAGAATATTTACGGAATTCTTAATCACCACAAACTAGTAACCACACAAATATCTATTCATTTCAAATAATAAAGTACTGTAAGAAACTGTTAAGCTGCAACTACACATTGAAAGAGAAATTTATCCAATAACATAATTTTGAGCCAAATAGTTCAAGTGTAACATACTACTAACTAGATCATTCAATTTATGTAAAGTTTAAACACAGAAAAGCTAATAGACAATGTTAGAAGCCATGACACTTGTGAGAAGAACGTTTTGGAGGGGGTGTGAGGAAGACTTCCGGGACTCTCAGTGCTCTGTTATTTAAAACGTGTCTACCTAGTGAGAATGTATTGAACTCCCTAGGTGTACTTTTTTGTATGTGTGTTCTATACTGATGCAATAGAATTTTCAAAAGGGTGTTTCATGCAGTTTAGAATAAGGAAAAATTGGAACAAATCTAAATGCCCTTCAATATGTTAGTGAATAGATTTATAGTGCATAACATGGAATAATATCCAGTCTTTTAAGCACTGTGTGGAAAGTATAAAAGTTTCCACTGAAAGTAAGACACTGAAGTGGAAAATATAAAAGGTTATAAAACATTCAAAACATGATTCTCTACCATCTCCCCAAAAAGTTAAAACTCATGACTCCTTTTCAATTTACTTACAGATAAATAAAGGTAACTTCTTTTCCTACTTCAGGTGAACTCAGAAATTACTCAGCTCCCTGAGATAGCTCAGAAATATTTTGTTTCTGTGTTTTCTTTCAGTGAATTGCTCAACTGAGATTACCTAATGACCTTTGTAGCCAGAAAAGTTCCCTTTTCTATATTTAACCAGGGAAAATGATCTGCGTTGAATAATAACTAAAATATTCTCTAACATTCTTATGACTTGAAATACTTTAACACCTTATTTTCTTTATGTGAATTTATACTACGAGATAAAACACGAACCTAATAAAAGGCCTAACCTCAGCTTTACCCTAATTGTTGACTTTCTTGTAATATGACAGAAATTTTTTCACAGACTAATTATCAGTATTTGCTGATCAAGTCCCATTCCATTAAAATGGAGATCACAGAGCTTTCTCTCATATATTTTAAGATGAGAAATAAAATTTCAGAAAACAAAATATAACGACAATATTTAGGTAAAATAAAATTACATGGATAGATACATGCACGTACTTTCATGCACATAAGTACAGATATGCAATGAAACCCTTCCAGATTCCTGTTGAGGCCAATGGGAGGTACCACTCAGAGATTAAATGGAAGAGGAGGAGGCCGCTGGGGTATTTACTCCTCTGGCTCTCTTCCTATTGCTCTGTGGTTTTTGGTAGCAGTGTTCTTCTACTACCAAAGCCTACAGATACAACTCTCCGTCTGGTAACCACTATTTCTTCTATCTCCCTATTATTTCAGGCCTGCCTAATGACATGCTGAAGTAAAAAAGCCCAGCCTGAGACCCAGGGAAAATTAGAAAAATAGTCTGTTTATAGAGAAGCAGGCAAAACACCTCCCACATCAACTTCTCATCCTTGTGTGATCACGGCCACTTCACACCTCTTATGACCATGTTGAAAGAGAAATAGAAGCGGGCCGGCCACATCATGTTCTCTATAAAATGTAAAGTATACAGAGTTTAAACAGGGGCTGAAGATGATGTCTCTGTCAACGTATGTGAGAATCATCCAATGCAGAGGAATAAAGATTTTGAAACACTCTGAGTCATTTTTGAGAGTACATGGAAGAAAGAGAGGAAAGGAGAGGATTAGCAGATGCGTGTGTGTGGGTAGTAAGTGGCTCCCAAGAGGCGGGCTCTTGGCTGTAGTCCTTCCAGAGAAAAGGAAGGTGGAGGACACGGATCGGTAAGGGAAGGCATTCCGTAGAACTTTGAACACCTGTGTTTCATTTCTAAGGTCACAAAGCCACAGAATCAGAACCAACTGATCCATGGAAAGAAAAGACAGGGATCAATGTGAGGTGGGAGCAAAATCGGCCTCTTTGTTTTTCTTTTCCCTCTAATGGCTTCTCTCATATAAAGAATGGGTCTTAAAATCAGACTTACCTATTTTACTTTGTGGCAAGGATCAAGGCAGGAAATTATCTTGTTTACTTCTTATTTAAATTTTCTGTTTTTATTATTGGCATCCGTCAGTGTTGATTTGGGCCTTGTGTTCCGCCATCACTGTGAGTCCTGGTGAGGTGAAGTGAGCTCAGAGTTCCCATGGAAAATTTGCCAGAGCACCTCCATCTGTCCTGGTTTCTCAGGGGCTGCAGATGTGGTGAGCTGTGGCTACTGTGCCTCACTAACAATTTTTCTTTGTATTTCAAGTAGTTTTAACATTAAGTGTTACTCTACATATTACCTCTTAGCCCCAGGCTTCCTAGTGGGAATGGATCAGATTGCCTGTGAGGCTGCAACTCTCAGGGGGTCCTCGCCTGCCAATCATTCAGCAAAGAGAGCCCTAGACTGTTCTCTGTGGGCTGCCTAGATCTGTCATTGGAAGGACAGAAAGCAGAACCAGGAAAACAAATGCTAACCTGTTCTCCCAAGGATTTTGTAATGCTTTTTTCCTTCTATTTTTCAAAAACAAGTTTTTAAAAAACATTTCAGTAACTTTTTCAAGTCTTAAAAGTATAACATGTTGATCATACATAATTGAGGAAATAAAGGCTTATATAAGAAAATAAACATGAGTCATAAACCTAACACTCAGATATATTCACTGCTTAGACATTGAGATATTTATTTCCATTCCTTTATCTAGTTTATCTGTATATGTATTTTTAAGCTGCTGCTATTTAATACAAGAAGATTATTTAAAGAACCCCACCTTCCTTTTTTCCTCTCCATTTCTATCTTATGAGTACATGCATGTATGGTTCTGACCTATGCATGACTCTGTTATTTTATCTTTCTGAATTTTTAACTGCTGCTGCCACAGTTAGCCGTTTATCACTCTTTTATGAATGCCCCAAACCTTGCTATTATTTATATACAGAAGTTCCAGAGTACTTCTCAAAATCCATACAGTAAACTATATAATTTGAAAATAAAACCAATTCCATTTTTGAACAACCTTCTTCTCCCTGACCTTCAGATTTAGTATCAGTTCTGGCAGAATTATTCATACCTTAAAGTCACACTAGGCCTCTGGATACTGTTCCTATGTGTTCCCATAGTTTTCTGGTCCTTGTGTGGGTACATGAGGCTGCCCATGATGCTACCCTCTTGCAGTACTCATACCCGTCTTGACTAGCCTTCTTAGAAGATCCTTACCTTGCTTCACAATCCAAATGTGACTATCATTCTCATTATTGTATGAACCAGAAATTTGTGAGACATCAATGACTCCTCCCCAGCTTTTATCCCCAACATACAATCAAGATCCTCTGATTCAAACTCCTGAGTTGTTCTGAATTAATCTCTTTCTATCCTTTCCCTTCAATGTCACCCTATTTTGAACTCTGCTCATGTCTCCCCTGAATTACAAATCCTTACAGCCCCTTTGAAAACACAAGTTGGTTCCACACTCACTGCCTCTAAAGCCTATCACACTGACATTTAGAAATTCTCAATAGTTCATTCTTTCCCAGGCTTTTTTTTTTTTTTTTCAATCTACATCCCTTAAGTTCCTGAGAAGCATGCTAAAGCAGTAGTTTTTCAAGTGTGGTTCCAAGATCAGCAGCATCAGCGTCACTTAAGAAGTGGTGTTGCAAATTTAAGAGACGCAAATTTCCATGCCCCAGCTAAGACCTCTTATAGTGGGACCTCGAAATTTGTTGTTGTTGTTGTTGTTGTTTGTTTTTTGAAACAGAGGTTCGCTCTTGTTGCCCAGGCTGTAGTGCAATGGCGCAATCTTGGCTCACCGCAACCTCCGCCTCCAGGGTTCAAGTGATTCTACTACCTCAGCCTACTGAGTAGCTGGGATTACAGGCATGCATCACCACGCCCAGCTAATTTTTTGTGTTTCTAGTAGAGAAGAGGTTTCTCCATGTTGGTCAGGATGGTCTCGAACTCCTGACCTCAGGTCATCCACCTGCTTCAGCCTCCTAAAGTGCTGGGATGAAATTTGTGTTTTAAAAAACTTTCCTGGCAACTCGTATGCACACTAAAGTTGTACTGAAAGAATATACTATTTAAATACCTATTTTATTGGCTTTGGGGATAGTGTAACTTTACATGTATAAAGATTTTTGGAGAACTCTCACTTTCTTAAACAAGGATACAAAGGCTCAAAAGTATATATAGCATGGCCAGGATAACCAATTAATTAACAGAAATGCTGGAACCAGCAACTGCATCAGTGACAAGTGGTGTTTCCACCATTACATGCTGTTTCCAGGACAATCGTCATGCCTGCAGTCAAGAGGGATACCTTTGAATTCACAGCAGAGGTTTTTAGTCATGTAGATCCCTGATGATGCAACTCACTTCTGCAGACTTTATCACCAAAGAATGAAAGCTTCAATCAATGTCAAAAAGTTGTGAAAAATGAAAACTGCCTTCCTTTTCTTTTTCTGGAAAGTTTGTTATTGTCTTTTTCTTCTTTACTTTTGAGGTCTCCTTCTCTCTCCCAGGCTGGAGTACAGTGGCACAATCAGAGCTAACTGCAGCCTCAAACTCCCAGGTTCAAGTGATCCTCCTACCTCAGCCTCCCAAGTAACTGAGAGCACAGGCATGTGCCACCACACTTGGCTAATTTTTTGTTGTTGTTTCTTGTAGAGACAGTTTCTTGCTATGTTGCCCAGGCAGGTTGGTCTTGAGTTCCTGGGTTTAAGTGATACTTTCCCCTCACCCTCCCAAAGTGCTGGGATCGCAGGCATGAGCCACCACACCTGATCAGTCTTCTTTAACTTTCAATCACCCCCTTGGTTTTTCAGTCAACCACTGAGATATTGACTGTAAGGTCTTGCAGGACAAAAAGTATGTCTTTTATGTGTCACTAAGCTAATAGTAATATTTCTATTATTAATTAAGGAAGATAGACTCATGGGAAAATTATAAAAATGAGATATTTGTGAAATGTGCCAGGCAGTTTTATGTGCTGCCTTGACATCTGCCAATGTCAAGCTTGGTTCAGCCATGTTTGAACCAATTTACAATTGCAATATATTTACAATTGTAATATATTTCTTATATATTATATACTATTTCATCAATCAATCATGGTTTTGATTGATGAAACAGTATATAATATATAAGAAATATATTACAATTGTAAATATAGTTTAGTAAATTCATTTCTTAGAATTTTTCCAAGAAAAATACATGTATGCATTCAGATGCATAGCACAAGGATATTCTATGCAGATGTTTTTATAGTAACAAATAGGATAACTCTTAAAAAAACTAAGACACCTTCATGTTAAGAATGCTATTTAGCTATTACAATTGAATAGGTTTCATTTATATACAGTATTTTGATAGAAGAACCTCTCCAGTATATACACTGTTGCATGAAAAAAAAAAGCTATGATACACTTAAAATTTGTTAGCTTTAGTTAAATTTGAGTTAAAATAGCCATGAAAAATAATTGTGTCTGTAACATCTATCATATGTAACATAACAAATGGCATCTGATGTATAGAGTATTCCCACTCCAATCTTTTTTCTTCTATTGTTTGATTTATTAAAGTTTAATGCACACACAGCAAAATGTACAGTATGAAGTGGAAAGCTCAATGACATTATATAAATGCATGTACTTACAAGATTACCACCCAGATCAAGGTATAGAACAATTCCATCATCCCAGTGTGTTCCTTTTTTTATTTAATTAATTTTTTATTATACTTTAAGTTCTAGGGTACAGGTGCACAACGTGCTGGTTTGTTCCATGTGTATACATGTGCCATGTTGGTGTGCTGCACCCATTAACTCATCATTTACATTAGGTATATCTCCTAATGCCATCCCTCCCCCCTTCCCCCTTCCCCCACCTCAATGTGCTGTACCCCTTTCTGTGTCCAAGTGTTCTCATTGTTCAGTTTCCACCTATGAATGAGAACATGCGGTGTTTGGTTTTCTGTTCTTGCTATAGTTTGCTGAGAATGATGGCTTCCAGCTGCATACATGTCCCTACAAAGGACATGAACTCATCCATTTTTATGACTGCATAGTATTTCATGGTGTATATGTGCCACATTTTCTTAATCCAGTCTGTCATTGATGGACATTTGTGTTGGTTCCAAGTCTTTGCTGTTGTGAATACTGCTGTAATAAACATACGTGTGCATGTGTCTTTATAGCAGCATGATTTATAATCCTTTGAGTATATACCCAGTGATGGGATGGCTGGGTCAAATGGTATTTCTAGTTCTAGATCCTTGAGGAATTTCCACACTGTCTTCCACAATGGTTGAACTAGTTTGCAGTCCCACCAGTGGTGTAAAAGCGTTCCTATTTCTTCACATCCTCTGTAGCACCTGTTGTTTCCTCACTTTTTAATGATCACCATTCTAACTGGTGTGAGATGGTATCTCACCATGGTTTTGATTTGCATTTCTCTGATGGCAAGCAATGATGAGCATTTTTTCTTGTGTCTGTTGGCTGCATAAATGTCTTCTTTTGAGAAGTGTCTGTTCATATCCTTTGCCCACTTTTGGATGGGATTGTTTGATTTTTTTCTTGTAAATTTGTTTGATTCCGGATATTAACCCTTTGTCAGATGAGTAGATTGCAAAAATTTTCTCCCATTCTGTAGGTTGCCTGTTCACTCTGATGGTAGTTTCTTTTGCCGTGCAGAAGTTCTTTAGTTTAATCCGATCCCATTTGTCAATTTTGGCTTTTGTTGCCATTGCTTTTTTTGTTTTAGTCATGAAGTCCTTGCAACATCTATGTCCTGAATGGTATTGCCTAGGTTTTCTTCTAGGGTTTTTATGGTTTTAGGTATAATATTTAAGTCTCTAATCCATCTTGAATTAATTGTTGTATAAGGTATAAGGAAGGGATCCACTTTCAGCTTTCTACTTATGGCTAGCCAGTTTTCCCAGAACCATTTATTAAATAGGGAATCCTTTTCTCATTTCTTGTTTTTGTCAGCTTTGTCAAAGATCAGATGGTTGTAGCTGTGTGGTATTATTTCTGAGGGCTCTGTTCTGTTCCATTGGTCTATATCTCTATTTTGGTACCAGTACCATGCTGTTTTGGTTACTATAGCCTTGTGGTATAGTTTGAAGTCAAGTAGCATGATGCCACCAGCTTTGTTCTTTTGGCTTAGGATTTTCTTGGCAATGTGGGCTCTTTTTTGGTTCCATATGAAATTTAAAGTAGTTTTTTTCCAATTCTGTGAAGAAAGTCATTGGTAGCTTATTGGTGATGGCACTGAATCTATAAATTACCTTGGGCATTATGGCCATTTTCACAATATTGATTCTTCCTATCCATGAGCATGGAATGTTCTTCCATTTGTTTGTGTACTCTTTTATGTCATTGAGCAGTGGTTTGTAGTTCTCCTTAAAGAGGTCCTTCACATCCCTTGTAAGTTGGATTCCTAGGTATTTTAGTCTCTTTGAAGCAATTGTGAATGTGAGTTCACTCATGATTTGGCTGTTTGGTGTACAAGAATGCTTGTGATTTTTGCACATTGATTTGGTATCCTGAGACTTTGCTGAAATTGCTTATCAGCTTAAGGAGGTTTTGGGCTGAGATGATGGGGTTTTCTAAATATACAATCACGTCATCTGCAAACAGGGACAATTTGACTTCCTCTTTTCCTAATTGAATACACTTTATTTCTTTCTCCTGCCTGATTCTGCTGGCCAGCACTTCCAACACTATGTTGAGTAGGAGTGGTGAGAGAAGGCATCCATGTCTTGTGCCAGTTTTCAAAGGGGATGCTTCCAGTTTTTGTCCATTCAGTATGATATTGGCTGTGGGTTTGTTGTAAATAGCTCTTATTATTTTGAGATACATTCCATCAATACTGAATTTATTGAGAGGTTTTAGCATGAAGGGCTGTTGAATTTTGTCAAAGGTCTTTTCTGCATTTTTTGAGATAATTATGTGGTTTTTGTTTTTGGTTCTGTTTACATGCTGGATTACATTTATTGATTTGCATATGTTGAAAGAGCCTTGCATCCCAGGGATGAAGCACACTTGAATCATGGTGGACAAGCTTTTCGATGTGCTGGATTCGGTTTGCCAGTATTTTACTGAGGATTTATGCATCGATATTCATCAGGGATATTAGTCTAAAATTATCTTTTTTTGTTGTGTCTCTACAGCTTTGTTATCAGGATGATGTTGGCCTCATAAAATAAGTTAGGGAGGATTCTCTCTTTTTCTATTGATTGGAATATTTTCAGAAGGAATGGTACCAACTCCTCCTTGTACCTCTGGTAGAATGTGGCTGTGAATCTGTCTGGTCCTGGACTTTTTTTGGTTGGTAGGCTATTAATTATTGCCTCAATTTCAGAGCCTGCTATTGATATATTCAGGGATTCAACTTCTTCCTGGTTTAGTCTTGGGATAGTGTAAGTGTCCAGGAAATTACCCATTTCTTCTAGGTTTTCTAGTTTATTTGCGTAGAGGTGTTTATAGTATTCTCTGATGGTAGTTTGTATTTCTAGGGGGTCAGTGGTGATATCCCCTTTATCCTTTTTTATTGCGTCTATTTGATTCTTCTCTCTTTTCTTCTTTATTAGTATTGCTAGTGGTCTATCAGTTTTGTTGATCTTTTCAAAAAACCAGCTCCTGGATTCATTGATTTTTTTGGAGGGCTTTTTGTGTCTCTATCTCCTTCAGTTCTGCTCTGAT
>NW_012119154.1:7490156-7498541 GCF_000951035.1 Colobus angolensis palliatus | reverse complement strand
TTCCCTTTGTTGGTAACCTGACCTTTCTCTCTGGCTGCCCTTAACCTTTTTTCCTTCATTTCAACTTTGGTGAATCTGGCAATTATGTGTCTTGGAGTTGCTCTTCTCGAGGAGTATCTTTGTGGCGTTCTCTATATTTTCTGAGTTTGAATGTTGGCCTGGCCTTCCCCAACTAGGTTGGGGAAGTTCTCCTGGATAATATCCTGCAGAGTGTTTTCCATCTTGGTTCCATTCTCCCCATCACTTTCAGGTGCACCAATCAGATGTAGATTTGGTCTTTTCACATAGTCCCACATTTCTTGGAGGCTTTGTTCATTTATTTTTACTCTTTTTTCTATAAACTTCTTTTCTCACATCATTTCATTCATTTGATCCTCAATCACTGATATGCTTTCTTCCAGTTGATCGAGTCGGTTACTGAAGCTTGTGCATTTGTCACCTAGTTCTTGTGCCATGGTTTTCAGCTCCATCAGGTCATTTAAAGACTTCTCGACATTGGTTATTCTAGTTAGCCATTCATCTAATCTTTTTTCAATGTTTTTAGCTTCTTTGCGATGGGTTCAACCTTCCTCCTTTAGCTCAGAGAAGTTTGATCATCTGAAGCCTTCTTGTCTCAACTCATCAAAGTCATTCTCTATCCAGCTTTGTTCTGTTGCTGGCGAGGAGCTGTGATCCTTTGGAGGGGGAGAGATGCTCTGATTTTTAGAATTTTCAGCTTTTCTGCTCTGTTTTTTCCCCATCCTTGTGGTTTTATCTACCTTTGGTGTTTGATGATGGTGACGTATAGATGGGATTTTGGTGCGGATATCCTTTCTGTTTGTTAGTTTTCCTTCTAACAGTCAGGACCCTCAGCTGCAGGTCTGTTGGAGTTTGCTGGAGGTCCACTCAAGACCCTGTTTGCGTGGGTATCAGCAGCAGAGGCTGCAGAAGAGTGAATATTGCTGAGCAGCCAATGTTGCTGCCTGATCATTCCTCTGGAAGCTTCGTCTCAGAGGGGTACCCAGCTGTGTGAGGTGTTAGTCTGCCCCTATTGGGGGGTGCCTCCCAGTTATGCTAGTCGGGGGTCAGGGACCCACTTAAGGAGGCAGTCTATCCATTCTCAGATCTCAAACTCCATGCTGGGAGATCCAGTACTCTCTTCAAAGCTGTCACACAGGGACATTTAAATCTGCAGAGGTTTCTGCTGCCTTTTGTTTGGCTATGCTCTGTCCCCAGAGGTGGAGTCTACAGAGGCAGGCAGGCCTCCTTGAGCTGTGGTGGGCTCCACCCAGTTCAAGCTTCCCAGCTGCTTTGTTTATCCACTCAAGCCTCAGTGATGGCGGACACCCCTCCCCCAGCCTTGCTGCTGCCTTGCAGTTAGATCTCAGACTGCTGTGCTAGCAATGAGGGAGGCTCCGTGAGTATGGGACCCTCTGAGCCAGGCGCGGGATATAATCTCCTGGTGTGCTGTTTGCTAAGACCCTTGGAAAAGTGCAGTATTTGGGTGGGAGTGATCCAATTTTCCAGCTGCTGTGTGTCACGGTTTCCCTTGGCTAGGAAAGGGAATTCCCTTACCCCTTGCACTTCCCAGGTGAGATGATGCCTTACCCTGCTTTGCCTCTTGCTCGGTGGGCTACACCCACTGACCTGCACGCACTGTCCAACAAGCCCCCATGAGATGAACTCCGCACCTCAGTTGGAAATGCAGAAATCGCCCGTCTTCTGCATCGCTCATGCTGGGAGCCGTAGCCTGGAGCTGTTCCCCCAGTGTGTTCCTTTATACTCATTTCCAATTAAGTCCCTTTATACCCAAAGAGTGAATCACTTTTCTGACTTCTATCCTCATGGGTTCATTTTGCCTGATTTTGAACTACATAAGAATGAAATCATACAGTATGTATGTTTTTGTGTCTGGCTTCTTTTACTCAACATCATGCATTTGAGATTCATTAGTGTTGTTGTGTGTGCCAGTAATTTTATATCTTTTTATCGTAGAATGCTATCGCATTGGGCGAATATACTACCATTTCTTTAGTCATTGTGTTATTGATGAACATTTGAGTACTTTGCAGTTTTTTGAAAAAGCTTCATTAATTTTTGCGTATAAGTCATTCCACCTGTTTTACCTTCTTTCTTTTTCCCACCAGTTTCTTGCATATTTATCACCCTCAAGACTTTAGCCAAGTCTAGATGTATTTTCCAACCATAAAAACCCCATTGCTACCTTTCTTCATTTATTTCCCCACTGCCAATAACAACAGTGATTTCTGTTATCTGAAAATGTTATATCCCTGTGTCACATGCTACTTTATTTTTTTCTTGGGACAGTGCTCCACAAACTAGGTGGAAAGTAATAACAAAGCAAAGGTATTATCTCCCATTTCCTTGCATATACCATAGCTTCTAGCATTGTGCCATATGCCATATTTGTTAAATATATCAAATGTTAACTTTAACCTTCATAAGAGTTCAATAGGGTAAAAATATTTGCAAATTTCATCAACACCATTAATTGAGTGCTTGCTATGAGTCAGATGCTCACACTTGAATTCCTTTGTCAGTTTCACTTCTAACCAGCTACATTTACTTGACAAACTACACAGCTACTCAAAACCTCAGTTGCAGTATCTGTAAAATGACAGTATTAGCTCATGTTGAAATGAGGTTTACTTAAGGCATAGTGATTTGCTTATTGTACCAGGAAACCAGAAACATTTAATACATATTATTCATTATTACCTAATTTAAATATCATTAGAAATTTCTAAATTTCATTTAATTCTGCAGCATTTCCATTTTCATCATCATTCTGTACCCACTAATAGCACTGTTATATGAGAAAGTTTTTAGTTTGCTTGTTTCTGGTCTTTCCTCATTAAAATGCAAACTCCATGAGGGTAGACACTTTGTCTCTTTTAGGAAGCATTGCATTTTTATCCCTAGAAGAATGCCTGGCCTTCAGTAGATTTTCAATTAACATTTATTAAATGAATGAATGAATGAATATTTTTAGTATCTGCTTTGTTATGGGTGAGACTGAGGCTTAATGTTGCAAGTTCCATTGCTGAGGCAATGGAACTTCTAGCAAGCCACCCCTCTGCTTGAATCTGGCCAATAGTGGAGATCCCACTACATACTACACAGCAAAAGTCTACCTGGTATTGGTAGTTCTGATTTTTAGGAGTTCTTCCTTATTCTTAGCTGACAGCTCTCCCCCTGTGCAAAATTACAGTGTCTCTGAGTTGAAAAGAAACTTGGGTAAAAATCCCAGTGCCTGAGTACCCAGCAATTCCTGTTTGCCTGATATGTCATGCTGGAGGCAGCATTTAATTCAGATGAGAAGTGACACCCACGTCCTGATGTCTCAGCTGCCAGCAAAAGGCCAGTGACAACTTCCATTACACAGAAGGGTGAGCCAGGTGTCCTAGAAAAACTCCAACTTCTCAAATCCCGTCTACCTAATTAGATTCTCTCTGCACAGTTAGCTGGATCCCTTCCACTGTGTCAAGCTCCAAATTCTGCCTTTAAAAGTGTGCGACTTTAGTGCTGCAGTTTTGTAAAGAAAGAGGTGAAGTTGGGGATATTAGAGACAGCAGAAGCTAGGTGATAGGAAGGACGAAGGGAAGAGGATGGGAAAAGGAGAGAAATGAATATCAAAATGCACCCACTTCTATATTTAGCAAAAGATGTTTTGTTTTAAGACATTGATTTGTGAGAAGTGTTTAACCTCATTAAGTTTACAGTTCTGGGATTTGGGAGAAAAAATTATTTCTATCCCTTCTTGACTTCTGTAGGATGCTAAAATGGCTGGCTTTAGAAAACCTTTAAATAAAACGGTTATTATTAACTCTAGTCATCTTGGGTTCTCTTTTTGGTTATGAGCTTTTAATGCCAAGAGTTGGAGACCTATGTCCCCTAGGTATGTACCTTAAATTACATACATAAATGCATTAAGGAAGGAACTACAGAAATGGTGCTGGGAAGCAATGGCAGCAAAGGTAATTTGAGATAGTAAAATGAAACGGGTTTATTTCAAAATCATTTTCAGTGACTATGCCACTGACATCAAAATTGTGTTTGCATGTGTGTGCGTGTACGTGAGCTGGAGCAACCACAAATCAAGTAAAATTTACAAAAAAATAAAAATTGTTTCATGAGTTCAGAGCAGAAGTGATTCTCTCATATTAAGCAGTATGTTTCACATGAGAGAGACGAAATCCACTAATTTCACATTTTTAATCCAAAATCAAGATATACATTATGTGATAATAAGATATAATTTTTGAAATTGAGAAAAATCACAGAAAATTGGGTCTTTCTAAGAATGTCCTCTGTATGCAGAAGGCCATAATGTGGCCCTCATTAAGCACAAAGGGGAACTTTATTTCCTGTCAATCATTTCCAATGTACAAATATTTCTTTAGCCATTTGCAAGGCCCTGGTGGAGAGGGGATGCCATTCAACATAAAATCAAATAATGACATGCCTTCAAGGAACTTGCAGTACACTAGAGGAGAACCAGTGTTTACGCCGGTTACCACAAGACATGGTCTACGGTGATAAACGCATTGCTAATCACCACAGAGAAATTGGACTAGAGCATCCCAAGGGGAGATTATATATTACTGCTAAGTGGTAGCTGATGGCTCATTGGCTCATAATGTAAATCTATAGAATCAATTTAATGTAATTACTTTTTTAAAAAATGAAAGGTGTCCTGAGGGTCCTTTGATTTACATGAGTGGAAGAGGCATGCCTATCCAGTTAGGTCTTAGGAGACTGTGCATAATGTTTGAGGGAAGAGGGTGGGGTTAGGATTTCAGAAGAACAAGACACTAAAAGAACACGATGCCTAACAGGAGAATACCTGAGTCAGATGCTGCAGGAGGCACGGGGGGCTTTTAACAAAGATGTCAAAGAAAAAAATCTTATGCTAGGAAGGTCGCTAAAAGCATGCTTAGAGAGAGCAGTTCCTGATTCCTTTTTCTTCTCCTGCAAGCTGAGGTGAGGGCCTATTGGAAGAGGTGGCATTTGAAATAGTATTGTGGTTGGGAGAAGAGCATATGAACATGAGATTGAAGGGAACGTAAGGGTAAGTAATGCCCAGACTCCATCCCATCCACAGGCTGTGAGCCAAGCCTGGTTTTACCCTCCAACCTCCATACTGAGGCTATAGGAAAGTTGAAGCAGAAGCAATTAGTCATTAGACAAAAGCTGCCTCTAGTGTTTTAGGCCCTTGGCCCATGCATATGCTTTTGCTACAGCTCCAAGCAAACCTCTTTCCCTTACTCTTGTCCTGAAGCCCTTTTGATGAGGGATGAAAGAGTGCCTTAAAATTCAAATAACTGCTACCACAGAATGTTAATGTAGGTTCAAATTAAAGCATCACTTTAATCCTGTGTATAGGCACTCCTAATTTTACTATGATCCTGTGTAGGGCCTCTGCCCCTTTCAAGACCCTGAGGTTGTAAAAGAAGATTGATGGGAAAGGAGGCACACAGCATTAGAAACATAGATGTTAGGATCTTTGGACAGGGGGAAAAAAAAAGGGGGCAGAACACAAAGATCAGAGGGCTATTGACTTATCTTCTCTGACTGAGATTAACCTTATATTTCCATTTCTGGAACACAAAATTCTTCAAACCTTAAGGAAGCTACAATAGGCCATAATACAAGGTCTTCTCCTTACAGTTGTGTGAGCATCAAGTGTCAAATTCATCTCCTGGCACTCATGCATAGCAAGGCATTAACAAGGAGGTATAACACACCTACACATGCTGTAATAATAGATTATCATTTTTTATTGATACAGTGTCATCTCAGCATATTATCTTCCATTTGTATTCATAGAGGAAGAATGAGCACTCACCCATATTTGAAATTAAAATATATTTTAACTTTGGAAATGTATTTAAAGAAAATATACACATCTTGTCATAGTTGATAGGAAGAGAAAGATGTTGGAAGAAATACAATATGAGAATAAAATGTGCATGTTGAAATCCTTACTCCTCTTACTACCTTGTGTTTGGCATTAATAAGTCCTAATGACATCTCTGAGTCCCTGTAGCTTTAAACATAGAGTGGCTGTCTTATGTGATTCGCATCATTGTGGCATAGATTTAAAAGAGAATGTATGAAAAATTGGCTCATGGTCACTTAGTAAGTTTTCAAGAAAGGTTAGAGCCATCCAACCCTCTGTACACATTTAAAAGTCTCTTTAAACTTTACATAAAATAAAAAAGACAAACATGCCTGAGATCTCACATAAAATATATCACACTCTGTGTGGATATATTTTGTAAGAAAAACATTTTGGGGACAATTTTGGAAAATTCAAGTAGTACAGAAAAATGTGGTGAAGCAAAGTGTCCCTCCCCATATTACAATTTCCCTTGTACGAAGCAACCATGATAATACATTCATATAATTCTTTCAAGATTATTTTTGTGCATGTATCAGTGTACACTTGATATTAATGTATAGGTAATCATTCATATTTACACAACAGATCATAGTATAAAATGTCTACTGGTTCTTGTTTATTATACTCAATAATACATATTAGAGCCCTTTCTATTAGAGCATACACATATAGATCCTCTTGCATTAGTTCATTTTCATGCTGCTGATAAAGACATACCTGAGACTGCATAATTTATAAAGAAAAAGAGGTTCAATGGACTCACAGTTCATGTGGCTGAAGAGTCCTCACAAACACGGTAGAAGGCAAAAGGCATGTCTTACATGGTGGCAGGCAAAGAGGAAATGAAAGCCAAGCGAAAGGGGTTTTCCTTTATAGAACCGTTAGATCTTGTGAGACTTAACTCACTACCAAGAGAACAGTATGGGGGAAACCACCCCCAGATTCAATTAACTCTCACTGGGTCCCTCCCACAATGTGTAAATTATGGGAGCTACAATTCAAGAGGAGATTTGAGTGGGCACATAGTCAAACCATATCATTCTGCCCCTGGCCTCTCCCAAATCTCACATTCTCACATTTCAAAACCAATCATGCTTTCCCAACAGTCCCCCAAAGTCTTAACTCATTTCAGCATTAACTCAAAAGTCCAGTCCAAAGTCTCATCTGAGACAAGGCAAGTCCCTTCTGTCTATGAGCTTGTAAAATCAAAGGCAGCTTAGTTACTTCCTAGATACAATGAGGGTACAGGCATTGGGTAAATACAGCTTTTCTAAATGAAAGAAATTAGCCAAAACAAAGAGGCTACAGGCCCCATGTAAGCCCAAAATCCATCAGGGCAGTCAAATCTTAAGGCTCCAAAATGACCTCCTTTGACTCCATATTTCACAGCCAAGTCATGCTGATGTAAGAGGTGAATTCCCATAGTCTTGGGAAACTCCACCCCTGTGCCTTTGCAGGGTACAGCCTCACTCCTGGCTGCTTTCACAGGCTGGTGTTAAGTGCCTGCAGCTTTTCCAGGTGTACGGATCAAGCTGTCGGTGAATCTACCATTCTGGGGTCTGGAGGATGGTGACACTCTTCTCACAGCTTCACTAGGCAGTGCCCAGTGGGAACTCTGGAGGCTTCAACCCCACATCTTCCTTCCACACTGCCCTAGCGGAGGTTTACCATGAGGGCCCTGCCCCTGCAGTAAACTTCTTCCTGAAAATCCAGGCATTTCCATACGTCCTCTGAAATCTAGGTGGATGTTCACAAAGCTGAATTCTCGACTTCCGTGAACACACAGGCTCAACATCATTTGGAAGCTGCCAAGGCTTGGGGCTTGCATTCTCTGAGTCCATGGCCTGAGCTGTACCTTGGCCCTTGGCCCATTTTAGCCATGGCTAGAGTGAGGAGACTCAGGACACCAAGTTCCTGGGCTGCACACAGCAGGGGAGCTATGGGCCCAGCCCAAGAAACCAATTTTTTCTCATAGACCTCTGTGCCTGTGATAGGAAGGGCTGCCACCAAGGTCTATGACATGCCCTGGAGACATTTTCCCCATTGTTTTGGTGGTTAATATTTGGTTCCTCGTTACTTATGCGAATTTATGCAGCTGGCTTGAATTTCTCCTCAGAATTATTTTTTTTCCTATTGCATCATCAGGCTGCAAAATTTTCAAACTTTTATGCTCTGTTTCTCTTTTAAAACCGAATGCTGGCCGGGCACGGTGGCTTATGCCTGCAATCCCAGCACTTTGGGAAGCTGAGGTGGGCGGATCAAAAGGTCAGGAGACCAAGACCATCCTGGCTAACACGGTGAAACCCCGTCTCTACTAAAAATACAAAAAATTAGCCGGGCGCGGCGGCGGGTGCCTGCGGTCCCAGCTACGCAGGAGGCTGAGGCAGGAGAATGGCCTGGGCCCGGGAGGCGGAGCTTGCAGTGAGCCGAGATCCCGCCACTGCACTCCAGCCTCGGCGACAGAGCAAGACTCTGTCTCA
>NW_012119154.1:7486217-7490106 GCF_000951035.1 Colobus angolensis palliatus | reverse complement strand
GGAGATCGAGACCATCCTGACTAACACGGTGAAACCCCATCTCTACTAAAAATACAAAAAAATTAGCCGGGCGAGGTGGCGGGCGCCTGTGGTCCCAGCTACTCGGGAGGCTGAGGCAGGAGAATGGCCTGGGCCCGGGAGGCGGAGCTTGCAGTGAGCTGAGATCGCGCCACTGCACTCCAGCCTGGGCGACAGAGCAAGACTCCATCTCAAAAAAAAAAAAAAAAACTGAATGCTTTTAACAGCACCCAAGGCACATGTTTCATGCTTTGCTGCTTAGAAATTTTTTCTGCCAGGTGCCTTAAATTATCTCCCCCAAGTTCAAAGTTTCACACATCTCTGGGACAGGAGCAAAATGCTGCCAGTCTCTTTGCTAAAACATGTTAAGAGTCATGCTTACTCCAGTTCCCAACAAGTTCTTCATCTCCACCTGAGACCACCTCATCCTGAATTTTATTGTCCATATCATTATCAGCATTTTGGTCAAAGCCATTCAACAAGTCTCTAGGAAGTTCCAAACTTTCCCACATTTTCCTTTCTTTTTCTGAGAGCTCCAAACTCTTCCAACCTTTTCCTGTTACCCAGTTCCAAAGTTGCTTCCACATTTTGGGGTATCTTTACAGTAGTGCCTCACTCTACCAGTACAATTTACTGTATTAGTTTGTTTTCATGCTGCCGACGAAGACATACCCAAGACTAGATCATTTATAAAGAAAAAGAGATTTAATGGATAGTTCCACATGGCTAGGGAGGCCTCAGAATCACGGTGGAAGGCAAAAGGCATGTCTGACATGGTGGCAGACAGAGGAATAAGAGCAAAGTGAAAAGGGTTTCCCTTTATAAAACCATCACATCCCGTGAGACTTAATCACTATCACAAGAACAGTATGAGGGAAACCACCATGATGATTCAATTGCCTCCCACAACACGTGGGAAATGCGGGAGCTACAATTCAAGATGAGGTTTGGGTGGGGACACAGCCAACCCATAACATCTTTTTTTATATGTTAATTTTTATGAAATAGTTTCCTGTAATATTTATTTTCATTTTTAAAAATATTTCATTTGACAAGTATCTCGTGAAGCATGCACTGCTTGGTTTTTGTTTATTTGTTTGTTATAATGAAGCTCTGCTGTGCATTCAAGTTGAAATAACTTGGCCAATGTTTTTAGGTACAAGTCAAAAGATTGATGTTGTTAAATCTTAGGACACTAACTTTTATTTTCCTCAGATGAGAAACAAAACTCTACAAATGTTTTCGGTACTAATATTATCAAATTTAAAATTTTGCCAGTTAAATAGATAAATACAGTATCTGATTTTTTCTTTCGCTTAAATGTCTTTAATTAGTATGCTTTAGCATATTTTATTTGTTCACTATTTGTATTTGTTTAGCTGTGACACATTTAAGACATTTTCTCATTTATTTTACTAGTTTTTTGGATTTTTATAGAATCCTGGTAAAATATATATTACAGATATTTATTATCCAGTTTCTCATTTGTGTTTTGTGATGTTATTAATATAAGTTCAAAGTTTTTATGTGACTAGATTTATGGTTATTTTAATTTAGAGTTTCTAAATTCTGAGTCTTACAATGCTTTTTCTACTTCAAGATGATATGTAAATTCCGTCATGCTTCATTTTAGTATTTTTGTGGCTTATTTTTTAGGTTAGCATTTGATCTAACTGAAAATTTTGGGGGCACAAGAAACAAGGTAAAACTCCAATCTAAAACCTACTGCAAACAATCAGAAAATTCAGGAGAACCTTTAGGTAATTAAATTAATAAACAATGATAAGTCTTCTGCAAGTACAATGACTTTCTATTTACTTAAATCTTGTGTCTGTAAGTGTGTCTGAGTGTAGGTATGTGTTTACTCCACCAGAATTTTACAGGTGATTTTATAAAAATTCTGCCTATTGCTTATGTATACACAAAGATATAAGAGAGACACTTGATTGCTAAATGTATGATTTTAAGAGTTTTTATGGACAATAATTTGTTCTTTTATTAATATCTAGTCAGAATACCACTGCATATAATCGAAACCAATATGATGATTTTAAGCAGAAAGGTATTTAAAACCAGGAGTTCAGCTTCAGATTAGCTCTCCAGACTCTCCAAGAACAACTGTGCAGAACTGGCTCATCAAGGCAGGTGCTACCTTTAGCCATGCCAGGAAGCCAGAGAATCAAGAAGCCTCTGTGTCTGCTGCCAACTTCAATATCACACCACCTTAGTGGAAATCTTGGAATCAGAGAAAGCTGTTTCCACACCTGATAACAAGGAAATCACCATTTATGCTGAGGTCTGCATAAGAGAGTACCACCTCCATAATGGTTGGTCTTGTCAACCAAATCCGCAATGTCATATCTGCCTCTCTTTCCATGAGGAGTGTGAAAAATGTAGATGTTTAGCAGTTCATCCTCTTTGATAACCAACATGTTCATCCTAAGGAAGCTGGCATACATTTTGAATGAACCAAATATTCTAATAATAAACCTCACTTGCACACTTACCACTTAGATCATAGTATATTTTATTTTAAACATACACTGAACTACATTTTCTTATATGTGATTTTTAATTTGTTTTCTTTTTAAAGTAGATTTGATTTTTTAGAGCTGCTTTAGGTTCACAACAAAATTTAGAGGAAGGTTTAGACATTTCTCATATAAAATTTTCCTCACACATGCATAGATTTTCCAATTACCAACACCCCCTACCAAAGCAGTACATTTGTTATTTTTGTTTGTTCATTAATTTTAATTTTTATTTCAAGTTCCAGGGTACATATGCAGGATGTGCAGGTTTGTTACACAGGTAAAAGTGTGCCATGGGGGATTGCTGCACCTATTAACTCATTACCTAAGTATTAAGCCCAGCATGCATCAGCTATTTTTCAAAATGCTCTCCCTACCCCTACGCCACCTCTGGCAGGCCTCAGTGTGTGTGGTTCCCCTCCCTGTGTTCTCATTGTTTATTTCCCACTTATAAGTGAGAACATGTGTTGTTTGGTTTTCTGTTCCTGTGTTAGTTTGCTGAGGATAATGGCTTCCAGCTCCATCCATGTCCCTGCAAGGGACATGATCTCATTCTTTTGTATGACTGCATAGTATTCCATGGTGTATATGTACCAGTTTATTTATCCAGTCTATCATTGATGGGCATGTGTGTGAATTCCGTGTCTCTGCTATTGTGAATAGTGCTGCAATGAACATACACGTGTACGTATCTTTGTAAAAGAATAATTTCTATTCCTTTAAGTATATACTCAGTAATGGGATTGCTGGGTCAAATGGTATTTCTGGTGCTAGATCTTTGAGGAATCATCACACTGTCTTCCACATGGTTGACTTCATTTACATTCCCACCAACACCTCTCCTGAGTCTGTTGTTTCTTGACTTTTTAATAATTGTCATTCTGACTGGCATGAGATGGTATATCATTATGGTTTTGATTTGCATTTCTCTAATGATCAGTAATGTTGAGCTTTTCCTCATATGTTTTTTGGCCACATGAATATCTTTTGTTGAGAAGGATCAGTTCTTGTCTTTTGCCCATTTATTAATGGGGTTGTTTTTTACTTTTTAAATAGTTTAATTTGTTTGTAGATTCTGGGTATTAAACCTTCATCAGATAAATAGATTGTAAAAATTTTCTCCCATTCTGTAGCTTGCCTGTTCACACTGATGATAGTTTCTTTTGCTGTGCAGAAACTCGGTAGTTTAATTAGATCCCATTTATCAATTTTTGCTTTTGTTGCAATTGCTTTTGTTGTTTTTGTCATGAAATCTTTGCACATGCCTATGTCCTGAATGGTATTACTAAATTTTCTTCTAGGGTTTTTATAATTTTAGGTTTTACCTTTAAGTCTTTAAT
>NW_012119154.1:7413293-7483057 GCF_000951035.1 Colobus angolensis palliatus | reverse complement strand
CTGAATTTGAATGTTGGCCTGTCTTGCTAGGTTGAGGAAGTTCTCCTGGATATTTTGAAGTGTTTTCCAACTTGGTTCTGTTTTCCCTGTCTTTTTCAGGGACCCCATCAGTCATAGGTTCAGTCTTCTAACATAATCCTATAGTTCTTAGAAGTTTTGTTTATTCCTTCATCCTTTTTTCTCTAATCTTGTTTGCCTGCCTTATTTCAGAAAGATAGTCTTCAAGCTCTGATATCTCTTCTTCTGCTTGATCTGTTGCGCTGTTGATACTTGTGTTTGCATTTTGAAGTTCTCACATTGTGTTTTTCAGCTCCATCCTGTTATTTATATTCCTCTCTAAATTTGTTATTCTGTTTAACAACTCCTGTAATGTTTTATCATGGTTCTTAGCTTCTTTGCAATGAGTTAGAATATATTCCTTTAACTTAACAAAGTTCATTATTATCCATCTTCTGAAGTTCATCCATCTCAGCCTCAGCTCAGTTCTGTTCCCTTGCTAGAGATGTGTTGTGATCATTTGAAGGAGAAGAGGTACTCTGGCTTTTTGAATTTTCAGTGTTTCTGCATTAATTCTTTCTCATCTTCATGGGTTTATCTACCTTTGATCTTTGAGGCTACTGACCTTTGGATGGGGTTTTGGGGGTTCCTTTTTGTTGATGTTATTGCTTTCTGTTTGTTTTTGGGTTAGCAGTCAGGGCCCTCTTCTGTAGGGCTGCTGTGGTTTGTTTGGGGTCCACTCCAGACCCTATTTGCCTGGTTCCCTCACGCCCCTGAAGGTAGCACCAGTGGAGGCTGCAGACAAGCAAAAATGGCAGCCTGCTCCTTCCTCTGGGAGCTCTGTCCTGGAGGGGCACTGATCTGATGCTGGCCTGAATGCTTCTGTATGAGGTGTCTGGAGACTTCTGTTGGGAAGTCTTACCCAGTCAGGAGGAGCAGGATCAGGGATACACTTAAATGAGAGTCTGGCTGCCCCTTGGCAGAATGGGTGTGCTGCACTAGGGGGAGCCCCCCTTGTCTGGGATGCCTTGATTCTCCAGCACCAACAGGCAGAAAAGACTAAAACCATTCATTGATCCATGATACCACAGCCGCCCCTTCTCCTAGGGCATCCTCTCAGGGATATCATAGTTCTTTTCATAAACCCCTGGCTGGGGATGCTGAAATTTTCACAGGGAGGCCCTGCTCCATGAGGAAGAGTGGATTGGGGTTCCACTTAAAGAAGCAGTTTGGCCACAAACTGACCCAGCCGCTGCGGGGAACTGCTCCCAGTCCAGACTGCCCAGTCTTGCTGGTGCTGGTGGCAGGAGTAAAAGGCCTACTGGAGCTGCAGTAATGGAAGCCACCCCTGCCCCCGGTCTTGTTAGGCAGTCTCCAGCCTGCTGCACTGGTCAGCAGGGATTCCAAGCCAGTGGGTTTTAGCTTGTGGGGTTCCATGAGAGTGAGGCCGCCTGGCTCCCTGGCTTTAGCCCCCTTCCTACAGAAGTGGATGGATCTCATGCCTCACCAGAGTTCCCAGAGCTGGAGTATGCAAATACTCCTGTGTCTCAGTGCCTGCTCAAGTGGCTGCCGACAAGAGTAGCGGCTGTGAGTCTGCACAGCTGTGTGCTTGGGACCCAAGGCCCTGGTGGCATGAGGTTATGAGGGGACCTCCTGATCCACAGATTGAAGGCATCTATGGGAAAAGTGTGGTTTTTCAGGAAGGGGTAGCACAGTCTCTCACTGCCTCCTTTGGCTGGAGGAGGGAGCTCCCTTTGCTCTATGCAGCTCCCGGGTGGGCCCTCGCTCCACCCTGCTTTTCCTCGCTCTCCATGGGTCACACCAACCATCTAGTCAGTTCCAGTGAGAGAACCTTGGTATCTCAATTGAAGATGCAGAATTCGCTTGCCATTTTCATCCTTCTTGGTAGGAGCTGCAGACAAGAGCTGTTTCTATTCGGCCATCTTGGCTGCTCTGATCGATTTTTAAAGTTTCACCTTAGTATTCACAAGCAGAGTTGGTTCATACTTTTACATATTGCTACACTCTATAACGTTTTGAGTATTAGTTAAAATAATTTTGAAAGTATCATCAAACAGGGATGTATCATAAAGTCTCCCCCCCGCTTCTCTTTTATCTTTCACTTATTTTTGCTGCTAAGATATTGCAGACACTTGTCTGTCATTTTACATTTAAAATTTTTTGGTTCACATTATTTTAAACATGTTTCTTGTATGTGATGCATACTAGAAATTACTTTATTTGTGAAATCTGAGCCTTTAATCTTTTCAATTGATTAAAATTTATGTCATTTTTCTAAATTAACAGAATTGGCCTCTCCAGTGTCGTCGTCTTTAGCTTTTTTGTTTTTAATGTTTTCTGTCTTTTGCTATATGTGTATGTATTATTTTAGGATATATGGGGTATGTTTGTTTGTGTGTAATGTCCTTCTTATATTTTAGAAGATCTACTGTCTCTTTTTTTTTTAAGTGGATAAGTTTACTTTTTGCAGTATATGTAACCCTCCGTGTCATCTTTGAACAACATATCTATAAAGTTCCTGTTATGGCAGGAGAAAAAATAACATCTATCACCTTCCCTACTCCTTTTAGATCATTGTGTTTATTAATATATTTGTATTATTGCTTCTTCTATTGATTTTCCCTATAATTTTGTTTTTCCTATTGTAGACGTATCGAAATTAGGCAGAAGCAATTGGCTGACTTTTTGAGAAGCTGTAAGAAAATAGGCAACTCTTTCCTTACAACTTCCTTTATCATCCACCTCCAGGTTTTGTTTTGGTCATTTTCACTTCTATATTGTCAGAGTTCCTAATATTTACTTCCTGTAACTATATTCCTGACAGAAATTTAGACTTTGTTCTATATTTAAATGAATTCAATAATCACAATCAATTTTGTTTTCTTGCTTTTACTGTTCATATCCAGTTTACATATCTTTTGTTGTCAAGGTCTTTTCACAAGAATATCTCATATTCCTTCCCAACAGAATAAATGGTCAAAAATATGCCTGAGCAATATGCAGAAGAATTTCAAAAGTCCACCAAATATGAACATAAACTTCTATCACTGATAATCAAAAGCCTACTAACTAATACACTGTGATAACATTATATTTTTCTCTTGTAATGAAGTCTGTTAGTTGTCTAGCCCAATACCTGTTCTCTTCTTCCTCTCTACCAATAACATTTTGCTTTTAACTTGACAATATTGCCATCAAGAAAAAATCTGTATTTCATAATCTCACTCATATCTGAGTATAGTCATGTGGTATTCTAGTCAATAAAATGTAACTGGAGGCTTTGTATGAAATTTCTGGGAGCAGTCCTAAAAGAAAGTCAAGTCACTTGAAAGGGCCTCTTTTCTGTCCCCTTGTTTTTCCTCCTTCCACTTTGTGATGCAGAAGTGATGGCTCGAGCTCTAGCAGATGTTTGTACCATGGTTTACCTTGAAGTATTGGAGTCATGTTCTAGAATTCTGAAGATGATGACAGAAACCAGGAACCCTTAACATGTAGGGGATTGTATAGTTCCAGATTTCTGATACTTTCGAAATACAATTTTATGGTGTTTTAACCAATAAATTTGGGCATTTTTGCTGTGTGCAACTGACCCTCATTTTATTGACAAGACTTTTTAAAGGTGTTGATAAGAGTATGGGCAAATAGGCCAGCTCTACATATGGCTAGTAAAAGTTAAAACTCAGAAACTTTGTGTCGTATATTAAAAATCCATTGATGTACTAATTTTACTTTTAGCAAAATTGTATTATGATATATCCATACAATTAAGTATTCTGAGTGCAAGTTATTTTAAATGCCCTGGAGTGCATATTTCAAACTATTTTATATAGTAAAAAATAACCCTGTGTTTTTAAAAGAAAAATAAAACATAATAATGAGATAAGAATGTGTGTGTGTGTGTGTGAGAGAGAGAGGGAGGGAGGGAGGGGACATAGGGTAGAATATAAGAAAAATAAATAAATGAAAGCCTAAAGGAGAAATTACCAAAGCCGTGATTGGCTGAATATAGAAAATAGTGATGAATACTGAGGAGAAGACTGGAAAATATTTGATCAGTTCCAGAACAATGCTTTAAAATGGAGGAGTAGTTTTGAGAGTAAACCTTCTTCATAGTACTCTTCAGTGTGACAGTTGTATGAGGAGAAGAAACACCTGTCCAGGACTTCAAGACCCAAAATCTAGGCCACAGAAGAGGATTTCATTTTTGAAGAATGAACATTAGGAGAATGGCCACATGAAATCATAGAAAAAATCCAATTCTGTGACTTACAGCCTCAATTATCTCCACGAAGAAAGAGAGCTAGTCACAATCAAAGAGTTAAATTCCAAACACAGGACAGGAACCAAAATATTTTGTTGAGACTTGTGAGGCATAGATTACATAGAAAAACAGAGAGTTAAAGTTTTTCTATCATGTGAAAGGGCAAAAAGAACCAGGGAGGGAATTGATCGCACTTCTTTCGTAGTTAACAGGAAGAATCTATTACCTCCTTATTGACTTCATTTATGCATTAATTTATTTTTTATTTACATATGTATCATATTTTACCATGAACAAAAGTCAAAATGAATACTATCCCGTGCATAAAACCACAGGGGAGTTTTTACATTGCACATTCCAGCAGTCATTCAACCATCAATTTCTGTCTTTCCCTGCTACACTGTACTCACTCTTACTCTGCCTTCCATAGATGTGAGATTTCAACTTGTTTGATTCCCTTCTTGTCTGCTACACCTAGTTATCTATTTGAGGCCATTTTCCAGATGCCTTATTGTAACAAAAACAGATGAATGTCATCTTCCTCACAGTAAGCACTAATCCACAAAGATATATTTTCAATGCCTTCTTAGTAACATGAAGTAAATGAATAAAAAAGACATTTGATATATTTTCTCAAATTACTACCCAGAAATACTGTGCAGATTTACATTCCCACTGGCTCTATATAAATATGTAAATTTTCTTTCATCAACAGAGGTCATGATTTTTAACCTCTGTTAAATTAAGATTTATAAAGCCTTTTCTGGTGTGACAGGATAAGAACACTATGATCTGCATTTATTTGATTAAATGTGGGGATTATAATTTTGTTATTGACCATTTATAGTTTTTCTCTTGTGATTTTTCTCTTCATGTCTTCAGACATTTTTTTTCATTTTTGTATTTATCTCCATCCCTCCCTCTTTTTTTTTTTTGAGACAAGGTCTCACTCTGTCACCCAAGCTGCAGTACAGTGACACAATCATGGTTCATTATGACCTCAAATTCCTGGTTTCAAGCAATTCTTCTGCCTCAGCCTCCTGAGTAGTTAGGATTACAGGCATGCACTACTATGCCCAGTTAAATTTTAAATTTTATTTTGTAGAGATGAGATCTCACTATGTTGCCCAGGCTGGGGTCAATCTCCTAGCCTCAAGTGATCCTCCCTCCTTAGCCTCCCAAAGCACTAGGATTAGAAGTGTGAGCCACCATGTCCAACCCTATCTCCCTCTTTAATTACTTTGCAATAACACTTTGTGTATATGAAGAATATTGACTCAAGGTCATAACTGATAATAAAAGGTAATTCTTCAGTTTTTTAAAAGAAGTTCTTTTTTGCAAAAGATAGATAAAAACAGGTAAGGCCAACCACCAAGAGTAGCAAGAGGTATGTGGGTTAAGATTACCATGCTTTCTCCCTTAGTTTTTATTTGTTTTTGTTGTTTTAAGATGTTGGGGGAATGTGGGGGCTAGTTCTCCTACTTGCTTTCCGTATTAGGAGATTTGAAAATATTAAAACTAATGCTATTGGTGCCATATTGCTCTCTCATTAATCCTTCTAACTACATTTTACAGATAATCTTTTTATCTCAGAACACTTTTAGATCTTCAGAAAAGTTTTGAACATAATACAGAGTTGTCTCACACCCAATCTCCCCTATTACAATCTTATATTAGTTAGATTTGTCACAATGAGCATTCATACTTAATTCAGGTTCCCTTAGTTTTAGCCTGATGCCCTTTTTCTGTTCCAGCTGCCATTTAAGATATATTACATCTAATCATTCCTCGTTTAGGTTCTTCTTGGCTGTGACAGTTTCTCAGACATACCTTGGTTTCACTGTTGTTGCTATTGTTGTTATTACTTATCAATTGTCTTTATCTTTTCAGTAGACTGTTTAATTAATGGGAAAAATTTTCATGTTTGCCCACTTCACTGTTGTATCGCCATTACATTGCACTCATAGGTTTTGTTGAACAAATAAAAGATGAAAAATAAATGTATTAGTTAAAAAGTTATTTCTATGTTGTTTGCAATTAAACTTCAGAAAGTCCCCAATGTCATCCCGTTTAAGCAATCTCTGACTACATACTGGTGTGTTGTCTCCTGGTAAATAACTCCCTACTCTAGGCATCTTATAGCAAACCATGGCGTGGGAGGAGGCAGCTGGAGACAGTCTTTGTGGTTAAAGTCAGTTAGCAATTCTGACCCTTCCACAAATGAAAATTTGAGATCAGATTGTTTGTATTGTGTGTTTGAGTGCAACTTGTATGTTTTTTGTGAAAGACAAGAATCAAGTCTTTGTTATCCCTTGCATTCAAAATCTTCACTCCTTCTTTGACTTTGCTTTGTGGTGAAACATGATGAAATATGAAATGTGAAAATATTTTCAGGTAAGATTTAGAGGATAGAAATCAAGTGGAAGCCATTTTTGTTTTTGATACTCAGAAACTCAGAAGGCCCAGACAGGTACATGGAGTGGGAGAAGTGTGTGAGGTAACCTATTTCATTATCCCTTGCTTTATCACTATTCCTGAAGCCATCCAGGAGTGGCTGAGTTTTAGGAATTTCCAGTCTTGGTTTTATATTCCAGAACTACAAAAATTTAAGCCTGGTGTTTAACTTGGGACACAAATCCAGGCTCTGTCTTCTTTCTGGTGAATCTCCTTTTCTATTTTTACTTTTTTGTAAATTTCAACTTTAATTTTAGATTCAGGGGTCCATGTGCACATTTGTTACATGGATATATTGCACCCAAGTAATGCGCATAGTACCCAATAGGTAGTTTTACAACCCACACTTCCCTGCCTACTTTCCGCCCCTAGTAGTCCACAGCGGCAATTGTTCCCATGGTTATGCCCATGTGTTCTCAATGTTTAGCTTCCACTTATAAATGAGAATATGTGGCTTTGTTTTTCTATTCCTGCATTAACTCACTTAGGATAAATTATCTTTTATGGCCGTGTAGTATTCCATGGTGTATATGTACCATATTTTCTTTATCCAGTTCATCATTGATGGACACCTAATTTCATGTCTTTGCTATTGGGAATAGTACGGCGATGAACATAAAAATGTGTGTCTCTTTTTGGTATAATGATCCATTGTCCTTTGGGTGTATAACCAATAATGGGATTGCTGTGTCAAATGATAGCTCTGTTTTAAATTCTTTGCGAAATCTCCAAACTGCTTTCCACAGTGACTAAACATTTCCCACCAATAGTGTATGTGCTCCACTTTTCTCCCCTGCATCACCAGCAGCTGGTTTTTTGTTTGTTTGTGTGACTTTTTATAATAACCTTTCTGACTTAGATAGGATCTCATTGTGGTTATACTTTGCATTTCTCTGATGAATTGCAATGATGAGCATTTTTCCATGTTTGTTAGATGCTTGTATATCTTTTTTTTTTTAAAAAAGTATCTGTTCATGTCCTTTGCCCATTTTTTAATGGAGCTTTTTTTGGGGGGGTCTTGATTTTTTTAAGTTCCTTGTAGATTCTTGATATTAGGCATTTGTCAGATACATAGTTTTGCAAATATTTTCTCCCATTCTGTAGTTACCTGTTTACTCTGTTGGTAGTTTCTTTTGTTGTGCAGAAGCTCTTTAGTTTAACTAGATCCCACTTGTCAGTTTTTGTTTTTGTTGCAATTGCTTTTGGGTACTTAGTAAAAAAATAAAAAATAATAATGATAGTAAAAAACCTTGCCAACATCAAGAAGGGTATTTCCTAGGTTTTCTCCTAGGATTTTTATAGTGTTAGGCCTTACATTTAAATATTTAATCCAATTTAAGTTGATTTTTGTAAATGGCAAAATGTGAAGATCCCATTTCATTCTTCTGCATATGGCTAGCCAGTTATTCTAGCACCATTTATTAAATAGGGAGTCTTTTCCCCATTGCTTGTTTTTGTTGGTCTGTCAAAGATCAGATAGTTGTAGGTATGCAGTTTGATTTCTGAGTGTTCTATTCTGTTCCATTAACCTATGTGTCTGTTTTATACCAATACCATGCTATTTTGCTTACTGTAGGCTTTTTATATAGTTTGAAGTTGGGTAGTATGATTCCTCAAGCTTTGTTCTTTTTGCTTAGGATTGCTTTGTCTATTTGGGCCCTTTTTTGATTCCATATTAACTTTAGAATAGTTTTTTTTTCTAATTCTGTGAAGAATAAAATTGGTAGTTTAATAAAAATAGTGTTGAATTTGTAAATTGCTTTGGGAAGTATGACCATTTCAATGATATTCATTATTCCAATCCATGAGCATGGAGTATTTTTTCCATTTATTTTTGTAGTATCTGATCTTTTTCAGCAGTGTTTTGTAGTTCTCCTTGTAGAGATCTTTCACCTCCTTAGTTGCTATATTCCTCAGTGCTTCATTTACTTTGCAGCTATTGTAAGTGGAATTGTACTTTTGATTTGTTCCTCAGCCTAGAAGTTTTTGGAGCATAGAAATACTACTGATGGGGGGAGGGATTGCACTGGGGAGTTATACCTGATATAAATGATGAATTGATGGGTGCTGACGAGTTGATGGGTGCAGCACACCAACATTGCACAAGTATACATATGTAACAAACCTGCACGTTATGCACATGTACCCTAGAACTTAAAGTATAATAAAAAAAAAGAAAAAAGAAAAAAAAAGAAATACTACTGATTTTGTATCCTGAAACCTTGCTTAAATTATTTATCAGTTCTAGTGGCTTTGTGCAGAGCCTTTAAGATTTTCTATGTATAGAATCATATCATCAGCAAAGAAATATAATTTGACTTTTTCTTTTCTTATTTGGATGTCTTTTATTTCTTTCTCTTGCCTGATTGCTCTGGCTAGGATTTCTTACACTATTATGAATAGGAGTGCTGAGAGTGGGCATCTTTGTCTTATTTCCATTCTGAAGGGAAATGCTTCCAGGTTTTACCCAGATGTTGGCTGTGGTTTTTTCACAGATGGCTCTTCAAGGAATGTTCCTTGAATGCCTAGTTTGTTAAGGGTTTTTATAATGAAGACATGCTGGAATTTAGAGATTTTTCTGCATCTGTTGAGATGATCATATGATGTTTGTTTTTAATTCTATTTATGTGCTGCTAGATTTGATTTGCTAGTATTTTGTTGAGGAGTTTTTCATCTATGCTGATCATATTGGCCTGAAGTTTTGTTTTTTAGTTCTTGTAGTGTTTTCCCCCGATTTTGGTATCAGGATGATGCTGGCTTCAGAAAACGAGTTGGGTAAGAGCCCCACCTCAATTTTCTGGAACAGTTTCAGTAAGATTTGGTACCAATTCTTCTTTGTACATCTACTAGAATGCAGCTGTGAATCTATCTGGTTCAGGGATTTTTATTGACTGGTAGGTTTTGTATTACTGATTCAATTTTGGAGCTTACAATTGGCCTATTCAGGTTTTCACTGTCCTCATGGTTCAATCTTAGGGGGTTGTGTGTTTCCAGGAATTTATCTATTTCCTCTAGATTTTCTAATTCATGTGCATAGTGCTGTTCATATTAGTCTCTGAAGGCCTTTTTATTTCTGTGGAATTGGCTTTAATGTCATCTTTGTCATTTCTGCTTGTGTTTCTTGAATCTTCTATTTTTTTTTCCTTTCTTAATCTAGCTAATGGTCTATGAATCTTGTCTGTTCTTTCAAATAACTAAATCTTGATTTCATTCACCTTCTGTTTGGACTTTTAAATTTTGTGTGTTCAGCTCTTTTCTGATTTTGGTTCTTTCTTCTGCTGGCTTGGGTGTTGGTTGGTTCCTTTCCTTTTTTTTCTAGTTACTCTAGGTACACTTTTGGACTGTTAGTTCAAGATCTTTCTCACTTCTTTTTTTTTTGTTTTTTTGTTTTTTATTTGAGACAGAGTCTTGCTCTGTCACCCAGGCTGGAGTGCAGTGGCACAATCTTGGCTCACTGCAAGCTCCACCTCCCGGGTTCGCGCCATTCTCCTGCCTCAGCCTCCCGAGTAGTTGGGACTACAGGCACCCGCCACTACACCCGGCTAATGTTTATTTTTTGTATTGTTTAGTAGAGACGGGGTTTCACCGTGTTAGCCAGGATGGTCTCCATCTCCTGACCTCGTGATCCACCCACCTCAGTTTCCCAAAGTGCTGGGATTACAGGTGTGAGCCACAGCGCCCGGCCTCTAACTTCTTGATGAAGACATTTAGTATAAACTTTAGTTTCGTATAAACTTCAGTTTATACTAAAGTTTAGTATATACTAAACATTCGTTTATACTGGAGAGAAAGTTTGTATAAACTTTCCTCTTAATACTCTTTTAGCAGCATCCTAAGGATTTTGGTTTTATCTGTATTTTCACTAATTTCAGTGAATTTTTCAAGGAACAATGTCATTGTTCACTCAAGAGTTATTTAGAAGCAAGTTGTTTAATTACTATGTTTTTATGTGGTTTTGAGAGATCTTCTTGGTAGTGATTTCCGTTTTTATCACATTATGGTTCACGAGTGTGCTTGGTATGATTTTAATTTTTTAAAATTTATTGAGACTTAATTTATGACTGAGAATGTGATCAATCTTAGAATATGCTCCATGTGTGGATGAGAAGGATGTATCTTCTGTGGTTGTCAGGTGGAATATTCTGTAGATGTCTATTAGGTCCAGTTGATCAAGTGTTGAGTTTAAGTCCAGAACTTCTTCATTAGTTTTCTGCTTTGATCTGTCTGATGCTGTCAATGGAGTGTTGAAGTCCCCCACTATTGTTGTATAGCTGCCCTAGTCTTTTAGTAGGTCAAAAAGAACTTGTTTTCTGAATCTGGGTGTCCCAATGTTGCGTGCATATATATTTAGGATAGTTAAGTCTTCTTGTTGAATGGAATCCTTTATCATTATGTAATGCCCTTCGTTGTCCTTCCTGATTGTTGTTGGTTTACAATCTGTTTTATCTGATGTAAGAAGAGCTACTCCTGCTCTTTTTCTGTTTTCTGTTTGCATGGTAGATCTTTTTCCATCCCTTTACTTTGAGCCTATAGGTGTCATTATATGTGAAATGGGTCTCCTGAAAACAGCAGAGAGTTGAGTCTTGTCTTTTTATCCAGATTGCCGCTCTATATCTTTTAAGTGGGGTGTTTAGACCATTTGCATTCAGGGTTAATATTGACATGTGGAGATTTTGATCATGCCAGAAGGTTGTTTTGCAGACTTGATGGTGTAATTGCTTTATATTGTCTCTGGGCTATGTGCTTGAGTGTGTTGTGGTAGTCTAACTGTAACTTCTAAGGAAATGTGATCAATTCCTGTCCTGGCTCTCTTTGTCTTCTTCCATGATAGAAAAAATTTAATTCTGCATTTTTCTGTTTCATCTGTGCCTCACAAGTCTCAATAAAAATTTTGGATTCTGGAAAGATTGAGTCAAAAACCTCACTTTTCTGATAAATGTCTTTGGATGATTGTATTTATTCTGTTGTTTATCACTTATTAAGTTTGCATAACACGAATAAACAGTACTTTGCTTATATTTTTTCTAGCTCTAAAATGCAAACTAAAATAACGATTCCCTTATAAAATATGAATAAAATTATGAGTATAAATTTTACCACTGGATAATTTTAAATGTCAGTTTTCATAAATGTAGCATACATGGGATCACTGGGAGAAAAAAGACATTTCTAGGTATCCAGGTGGACAGGACTAGGGCAGACTCATAACACTGTGATAGACTCATGATGAGACATCCAGAAGGAATATGCTTGGCAGAGATGAGCTGGGGTCTAGAATCAGAGCAACTCTAAATATTCCAGAATACTCCTCATGGGCCAAAGTGTCATAAATAAAAATGAGGGCTGATGGCACGAAGTGTCAACAATGAAGAGCATGTCACTACTACAGGGCTGAAGATTACTGAAGTATGGGAAGGTCTGTATAGGGACAGCGAAAAAGCATAGACTTTGCACTTAGATATATGCATTGTAATCATAGCTATATAAAACTCTGGGTGGCCATATGTATCCACTAGGATACTTTTTGTTAAATTATAATAATGAAGCCAATCTCATGGGATTGTTTAAAAGTCAAATGAGACACCTATGTAAAGTACTAGAAGAGACACCTCTTCCCCTAAGTTATATAATTTTTTCTAACATTTACTGTAACCATTACTACAACATCCGACATGACACAATTGTTTAATGGAGCACATTGCCTTAGCTCTACGTATATCACTGACTTTCTTGCTAAGTGACCCCTGACATATAGAGTAAAGGAATCCTTGCTGCAACTTTCTAGGTACTCACATATACACAACCCAGAAGTTCTCCAGGCAAGCCTTAACAAATAGGTAGTGGAAATTAGTGAGTAAATGCTCTTACGTCCCTTGGAGATAAAAAATTTGGAGGCCCATTCCATCTTTTGGAGGTTTCAACCTGATCATTTACCCCTGACCTTCTCTCCTCCTGTTTCACTCTCTCAGTCTCTCATTCTCTCAGTCTCTCATTCTCTCATTCTTGTTTCTTGGGATTGCTTCCCAGACTATATTACCTACATAGGAGTCCCTGCTTCCCCGCTTCAAGCTCTACATCCTCAAGGAACTCAAGAAACAAGTATCTTGTCAAGCATATACTAAGTACTTTGAACATTCGTACTCTGACTTTGGATCACTGCATTTTTTGACAATAAATCTCATATCCCACCAAGGCTACTTGCTATCTTCTCTCTTGGATTGATGATCCCTGAAATGTGGGATGAGAACCACTAAATATGCTTTTCAGCTTTAGTACCTTGAGAACTAAGTGCAATATATAATGTCAGAAAGAAAGACGGTAGGGGATTGGTGGTTACGGTAGGATTGTGTACAATAATTGTACACAGCCTTTATGCTCTAGGACAAGGTGATGGCAGGTAGATAAAGAAAAATTTAGTTTTAATGGGCATTGTAGAGAAGGATTGGTAGAAGATAGAGTTTGAGTTGAAAGTGGCTGGTAGAAGGATGACAGATGCTAAATTGGACCATGATAGTTCTAAGTACATGATTGAGATTACTTTACATATTCTGTAAGTATGAGTGCTTACTATGTGTAATGGTAATTCTAAGCATCTAGGATACGACAATGTTGAGATATAGCCCATACTATTGAGAAGACCTTTGCTTTTGCAGAGTCAATTTGTCTGCTTATGCGCTAGATGATTCCTATGCATTGATTCATTTCAAGTTAACAGCCATACTATGAGTTAGGTAATGTTAGTTTGATCTTTCTTCATGAGCTTTCTTTCAAGGAGTTTAGTTTTAAATGTCAGAGCAATTTCTTGCCATCATTCAAAATAAGAGATGTTATCAAAGCAATAGATTCCTGGCAATGATCTACAGTGGTGGCTTTGCCCACTTTCTAGCTGTCTTACAAAGTGTCCTACACCTATATAGCACACCTTCTAGGAAAATCTTCCTCCAGTATTTCTCTGCATATTATTCTAGATCAGTGGTTCTCAAAGTGTAGTGCATTTGCACCACCCGGGAACTTATGGAAAATTTAAACTCTGAGTCAAAAACCTGGAGTCAAAAATCAGATGATTTTGATACATAATAAATCTTGAGAACCACTGCCCTAGATCTTGTTCCATTCCTCTAGGTTCTGTCATCATTTTCTCTGTCTATTACCTTAAGCCATAATATCAGGGCCTCTAATGAAAGGCCTGCCCCCATTTAATATGACCTTTCTACATTCTTTTATATTATCATCTCATGTTAGTATCCACACACAGCTACTAGACAGTTCCTTTTTTGGTGCATAAAGATAATTTGGACATAAATGGCAGGCATTGAGGCTGAAAAGGCATTGAAAAGGCCATATAAAAAAAGATCTCATTATTCATGTCAGAGAGCTTTAAATTTATCATAAAGAAAATTATGTGAACCCATTGAAGAGTTTTAAGCAGGAAAATAATCATGATTAGGTATACATTTTAGAAAGCTCATCCTAAATGCTATATGAAACATTGAAAGGGAGAATGGAGATTGTCTCTGGCTTTCAGGAGTTATCTCAGTTCCACCTCTTCTATACAGCCTTTCCTAATCCCTGGCCACCAAAGAAACAGAGAGTCTCCTCTTTCTGAAGCTCCCTAGTTCCCAGTTCATGTGTCTCTTGCATCCTTTAGATTACTCAACCATGGCTATTTATAAACTGGCCTATCCCTCGGATAGTTAATAAATTCCTAAGAAGAGCTCTTTACCTCCCTCAGAACTTGACTTTGCATCTTGCATAAGGAAAGTGTCCAGAAAATATGTGATAAAATGGAATTGATATTTTCCACAATAAACTATTGAAGATGTGGCAGCATTTATTCATCAATTTGATTTGTTTGTTTAACTGCACTAGATAATAAAGATTCTGGTATTTTCCCAAGAAGTACACGTTTCAGTGAGAGAAAATGATACTGTATGAATTTTAACAATTAACAATTTTTTCAGTTCACAGTGTTAATTTAGATTATTCAAAAGGTAAAATTATTATATCTCATGTTAATTTGGATTATTAAGAGGGTACAATTATTTTCTCAGCCAGTAGCACATCACAAGTTTGGAAACCTGGATGGTACTATGTTCCTTATTCTCACAAGTGCATTTTGAAAATGTTTCATAGACTCTGATAGAATGTCAAAATGTTCAAAGGATTAGCACATGTTTAGTAGTTGTGACCCAATCTGTTTCACTGCCTTCACTTTATTTTCAAGGATAAAAAGATTTTTGAGATGTTAAGAAAAAATAATGCTCTGTCCAAAGACTACTTTTGACCTACAGAGCAGCATTCTCTTTGAACCATTTTGGGGCTATTTTTATTAGCCAGCCACTCAGCAGAGCATACTCTCTAGCTGAATTTAATAGTGTGGTACAGAACACCTTTCTTCTTTTTAATTTTTCAGTGTAAATTACTGCAAGGAAATGACATAGCAAGTAGTACCAGTACTAAGGAAGATTAATTTTATGATATTAAAAAGTTTGGTTGTCAAGAAAGCCCTCTCCATACCCTGAAGCAGACACTGCAGTCAGTACCGACATCTCCCTGCCACCAGCCCTTCTACACAACCTGGTGGGGTGTTAACAAATGCCCATCTGTGGCAATAGGATGGTGATCGCTAACTAACCCATACACCTGTGACATGAATGCACATATTTTTCTTATTCTCCCATATAGTTTCATCATTCTTCCTTTCTCAAGCCCTTTTTTACTTTCTTCCTTTTTTACTCACCTTCCAATTCTCAATCTCATATTTCTTATTTTTTCCCACCTCTTACTCTATGTCTGTATCCATATGTAAATTCCATTATCCATCTTTCCATCCATTTAACTTTTCATCAAATCTTTCTTTCACTCATGGGATGTTCACAGCCTAATATGATTCCAACAAGCTCATACTTGGGGAGAATTGCCGCCTCTGTGGCTTGCAGATTGATTGTTGCCTGAGGGCATGGACTAGACAGCACTATCACTGTATTTCCAAAGTACATTGGCAAGGACCAAATCAATAAGGTTTCAAGACAGTACACAATGATTAGGTTTATTCCCTGAGTGCCAGATAAACCAGTGAACGTTGTTAAACAAGCTGGTGGCATGATCAAATTTATATTTAGAAGTTGTATTATGTTAGCAGTATCCAAACAAGTTAGTGGTATTTTATTGACAAATAGAAAGGTATAGGAACACTTTTAAACATATCTTTGTATTAAAGAGAGAAGAAGTGTCAAGTTTCTGAAAGGAGCAATTGTGGTCAGAATGAGGAGATGGGAGGCCAGACTTGTTGGTTTGGGTAGATGGGAATACAAGACAGTGCAGGAGGCTCACTGGGGTAACTTTGTAAATGAAATCGCTGGAGAAACAGGGATGGGGCTTTTGAGGTTCCCATGGAATCAGATGCAAAAGTGGCCCTAGGCCATGACTTCCCAACCAAGTATGAACTATGTTCATGCCAAGTAAATGATAATCAGACAAGGCCACTCCAGGACCATGTCTAAATAAAGATAGGGTCAAGGTTATCCTAAAACCGCAAAATAGCTAAACGTCTCCTCATCCAACTGGCAGGAGTGGTCACTCTTCTTTATTAATGGTGACTTAGGCTTAACATGAATCATCATGTTTCCTAGGTAAAAATCACCAGGATACACAATTATCAACTTGTCTCTTGACAGCACGCAATCTAGATAATTCCCACGGTGTCTCTAGTGTGCACTTCCTGAGCCACAGCAAGCAAAATAAATATTGTAGCTTGTAAATAAATCTGTAGCTTATTTGGCTACAGGTGTATTTCTTATTGCCTGGTCTTTGTTGACTAGGCAACAAGAACATCCAGTTAGAGCTCCGTGGTAAGTTGCAGAATATGTGGACAAATAGCTCATCAGAGAGGGCCCAAGTGAAGACAGAGCCCTTGAAGTTATAAATATATAAGTAATCTACACACCAAAGAATATAATGAGATTTTGTATGGAGAGAAGGGGCCTGACTAGATCCCACAAGCCACAGATATCAGGGATGGGCAGAGGAGAGGTAATAAAAAGAATTTTTAAGTATTCTCAATGTCAGACACATAGGAAAAGCAGGTGTTCTAAAAAAGAGGTAGCTCTCCATCAAATGTCCAATGATATGGAAGTAGTCGAGGAAAATAATCAAAATAAATCAAGAAATCAGTTCAGCAATGTGTAGAAAATAATTATGGTCAAATGGGTCATTTAAAAGTTTTGTTGGACTGTTGTAACACTGAGAGTGAGAAATAAGTAAACTCGAATGTTCTTATACAAATGAAGCATAAAATCTGTGCATAGGGCTGACTAATGTAGCTATGATTTCATTGATGTTCCAGATTTCAAACTCAAAGGCTTATAAGGGGTGCAGTGTTTACAGTGCTTGATTCTTCTGTCACATCCACTGTGACTTTATGAAGTGGTTAAGAGCAAGCAGATTATTTGTCACTAGTTAACCTCTTAACTCTCTACCGTAATAATAGGAGTAGGTTCAGGCAGATCCAATAACATTTTATAAGAGCAAAAGTATTACAATAATAGTAGAGCCCCTGAAATATGCCAAGAGCTTAGACTCTTGCATACATTGTCTTTATGCATAGCTTTGCATATGTATGCATAGCTTTGCATACATTGTCTTTAATCTTTAAAACATCCAGCAAAGTAGGGCTTGTTTTTCCAGATCTCAGAGTGGGATACCGATGGCTGCAGAAGTTTAGTAACTTGCCTAAATTCACATTTTAGGAAATTGGGACTTGACTCCAGAGCCTATGGTTTTTCCTCTGTGCTTTGCTATATGGGGAAGGAAGATGTTGGTGGATACTGCAATGAAAATATTTGTCTTCCAGTGTGAGGGCATTGGCTACTATGGAGAATGTTGTCACTTAAGAAATAGATCAAGTAGCACAAATGGCAACGGATACAATAATCTTGTAAATGCCGCAAGTGCATGGCCCATGTCTTATTTTTAAACTTGTTTTTAATTTTTATATATTTAGGGGATACAAGTACAGTTTGATTACATGGACATACTGTGTTGTGGTGAAGTCTGTGTTTTCAGTGTACCTGTCACCCGAATATGTCTTATCCATTCCTATTTTGTCACCATGTACAGTGTCTGGTGCAGAGCAGATGCTCATTTTATCTATTAACTTAGGGTCCAACCTGGTTGCAGCACTAGGAAACAACCTCTTATTCTTGATCCAATTTTTGCCAAGATGCATACCATGAAACAATTAGATTCTCTTCTCCTCCCTCTGGAGTTGGCTAGTGCCAAATTACAGATAAATCCAAAACGATGGTTTCAGTTAAAGGTCAACAGCGTTGGTAGCATGGATCGTTGAGCTGGGCTGAGCCCTCTGAATATTGATTATTGAGTTCAGGCTCTCACCTTGAAGAAACAGGCCCAGAGATGGGCTCCCAGGTGCTCCAGGCAGAGTGGGAAAGGGACTAGGTGTCAGAATAATGGGTCTGCTTTGTCCTTCTCTCTGGGCTACCTCTAAGGCAGGCTCTTTGCCGGGGACAGGATGTGTTACATCTTATTTCAGAAAGTTTTCCACAAGGTAGTCTGTGGGGGGCATTTTGTTCCTGGAAAATTTCACTTGGGCATCTCCTCTACTTTTCTAATTCCACAAGCTGGTATCTAGGATCAGTTGATGTGGTGGGAAATATTTCAAGAAATTTAACCTTCTTCCAGAATGAAGTCATTATTTTGAAGGGAAATGATCACACATTGAAAGTGTTTGACCCTTCTCGGGGATCCCAAGATTGTGCAGACTGAACATATCAGAAAGGAAAATGCTGTGTGTGGCAGCATTGGGAAGGCTCCTTTCAGACTCTGACTCTGGGGAGGGTGTTGATCAAAAGTCCCAGCTGCTATGTGCTGAAATCCATCATGCCATTTGTACCAAAGACACTCTTCCCACAGGTGGCTCGCAGCCAATAACTGAGTGCAAGGATGCTATGGTGGCAACTCACTCTGAAAGGAAAAATGACCAACCAGGGTGCTTCCTTGAAATACTTACATCTTCATTGCACATATCTTTACTGAGAATCAATCTATATGCTAAGTTCATTTCAATGCTTTAAAAGTCCAACAATGAACCAACCAAACAAAAATCCTTGCTCTCTTCAAGCTTACATTTATGGCTGGGGGTGAGGAGGAAGACAGATGATAAACAAAATTATCAAGTAAAACATATGAAGTAAAATGTAACTAAGACAATGTTAAGTACTAAGGAGAAAAACAAATCAAGCAATGGGAAAAGTTTGTGTCAGGGGTTGGAGATTTGCAGATTTTGAAGGTGGCCAGGAGATGTTCATTGATGTAGGGATATTATTGCTGTAAAGAAACAAGAATGAAAAAATATCAGAGACTAAACATTCACAGATTTGCACCTTTCCTATTCTCCAAGGAGTGAAGGAGCAAGGTAGCTACTAGAAGCACACAATCAATAAAGAAAGGGCACAGAGCTCTCTGAGGAAATGGGATGCAGGCAACAACGGAGGCAGGCAGGGGAAACAGGGAGTGAGACTGAGAGAGAGAGAGAGAGAGAGAGAGAATGAATCAGTGAAAAGTAGAGCAGCTGCTTTAAATTACAGAGCTCTGATGGAATACAGAAGTTTTCCAGTATGATGTGCTGTGAACTCCATGTTTTGTGTTCCCACAAACACTTGATTGAATGCCGTTGAAAGTTAAATTTGTTTCTTCTGGTTGAATCACATAACTATGCTGAGAGGGTTTTAAGATGAAAACAAAAAGGCTTTTTTGAAGTTTTGTTTTTCATGTTTTTATAAAGTTCTCAGGTTACCCTAACAGCGTTCCTAGTGCTCAATCTTAAAGCCACCCCATTAGACTCCACATCATCCTATCTAGACTCAATAAATCTGATATTTTGATCTGCAGCTGCCCGATTGCTGTGTCTTTTTCAATTGACTGTATCATCAGTTTTGGAACACTGGTGTCTTCATCAGACTTCTTCAAATCTTCATGCCACTAAAAAGTTCAAGGGGTGGCATCCCTCAGAGATGGAAAAATGTCAGAGCTCAAGTGAGAGTGTACATCTCTGGCTCTGATAGTTATGTGTCGAATTAAAGTTGTTTCTGTAGCTTTAGTGGCTGCTTTAGAAGCCAGGTCAAAATTTAGTTAGAGGGCAACTTGTGTTGTGCATATGGTTTCAGGCTCTATGGGCTCTCCCTGGGCCATCCTCTGATGAGCAGGCAATATTTGTCTTAATCCCTCATGGAACCAGGAATCCTCGGAGCTAAAGTCAGTGCATGTTTGAACAGAAGCCACCAAGTCCACTGCTGCTGGGTTTAGCTGCAGTTCTCAAGAGCCATCAGGCTCTAGTCATCAATGTAGGCATGTATCTTTGAGCCAATAACCAGGATCACTCACTATACATTTAGGTTATCAGGTAATGAGTTACAAATAAGTGAGGAAAAGCAAAAACAAGCTAGACCATGTAATTATAACAAAAGGGCTTCAGATCTTAGCATCTTCATCACTTTGGGTAGTGAAATCTCTGCCAGGTACCCCATTCACACCCAATTAGCCCATGACATAGTACATCTGATTTTTAGACAGGACTCAGGGTTTCCTTGATATTATGGCCATGAATCAAAATCTATTTTGAAGTAAGTTTATTAAGATATAGTTTATATACAATAAACTGAACATGTTTTAAATATACGATTTATTTCCTGTATGAAACTCTCATCACAATCAACAGAGTGAACACAATCTTTACCCCTAGAAACTTCTTCCTACCTGAAGTTCCTCTCTCCCTTATCCTCCAGGCAACCACTGATTTGCTTTCTGACACTGAAGAATGGTTTACATTTTTCAGAGTTTAATACAAATGGAGTCACATGATATACACTCTTTTGTGTGGCTTTTTTTCCCATCAGCATGGCTATTTTGAAATTCATCGTTGTGAATAGTTCATTACTGGATAATATTCCATTGTACGGATACCTCTCAGTTTGTTTATACAGTTACCTTTTGATGGATATTGGTTTTGGCTATTATAAATAAACCTGTTCTGAAGTTTCTATACAAGTCTTTTTTATAGACATATGCTTTTATTTCTCTTGGGTTAATTCTTAAAAATAGGATTATTGGCTCATATAGTAGATGTATATTTAACTCTTTAGAAAACTACAAAACTGTTTTCCAAAGTAGTCAGACAATCTTACAGGCCCACCAGCATAGAATGAGAGTCTCAGTTCTTCTACGTTTCTCATCAAACTTTGCTATGATTGGTCTTCTAAATTTTAGCATTTCTAATAGGTGTGCACAATGTCATTGCAGTCTTTCCTCAAGACTAAGTATGTTGAGCATCTTTTTATGTTATCTCTTATATGAATATTTTCTTTAGAGAAATATCTGTTTGATCCTTTGAATATTTTTCAAGAATTTGTGTGTGAGAGAGAGAGAGAGAGAGAGAGAGAGAGAGAGAGAGAGACAAGGTCTTTGCTCTCTCACTCTGGCTGGAATCCAGTGGTGTGATCATAACTCACTGTAGCCTCAAACTCCTGGCCTCAAGAAATCCTTCTCGTTCAGCCCCCCAAGTAGCTGAGACTATAGGCACAGGCCACCATGCCCAGCTTCCTTTGAAATATTTTATTGGGTCTTTGTGTTCCTATTATTGAATTTTAGGAGTTCTTTATATAATCTGATTACAAATTCTGGATGACACATGAAATATTTTTTACATTTTTGGCCTGTCTTTTTATTTTCTTAGTGTTTTACAAACAGCAGGAGTTTAATGTTGAGAAAGTCCCATTGGTAAAGGTTTTACTTTATATATAACTTTTTGGTGTACTATCTTAAGAAACCTTTGTCTAACCAATAGTCACAAACATTTTTTATTTTCTTCTTGAAGTTTTATATTTTTGGTTTAATATTTAGGCACATTATCAATTTAGTGTTAATTTTTAACTGCAATTTGTGGCATACATCAAAGATCTTTTTATCTTTTGCATATTGATATCCAATCACAGTACTAACATTGTTTAAAAAAAAAAAAGACTATCATTTTTCCACTGAATTGTCTTTGCATCTTTGTCTAATATCAGTTGTCCACATATTTGTGGCTCTATTTATTGATTCTCAATTCTTTTCTATTGATCGATTTGTTTTCATTGATGGCTCTCTTGATTACTGCAGCTTTAACATAAGTTTTGAAATTTGGTAATGTTAGTCTGCCAAATTTATACTGTTTTTATAACTTTTAGGCACAGGGGTTCATGTGCAAATTTGTTATATAGATAAATTGTCATGGAGGTTTTCTGTACAGAGTATTTCATCACTCAGGTAATAAGCATAGTAACTGATAGGTACTTTTTGAATCGTCTCCCTCCTTTCACCCTCCATCTTCAAGTAGGCCCTGGCGTCTGTTGTTCCCTTCTTTGTGTCCATGTGTTCTCAGTGTGTAACTCCTACTTATGAGTGAGAACATGCGGTATTTGGTTTTCTATTTCTGTGTTAGTTCGCTTAGGATAATGGCCTCAAGCTGCATCCATGCTGCTGTAAGAAACTTGATCTTGTTCTTTTTTATGGCTGCATAGTATTTCATGGTGTATATGTACCACATTTTTTTATCTAGTCTACTATTGATGGTCATTTAGGTTGATTCTACATCTTTGCTATTGTGAATAGTGCTACAATGAACATACATGTGTGTGTGTCTTTATGGCAGAATAACGTATTTTCCTCTGGGTATATGCCCAATAATGGGATTGCTGAGTCAAGTAGTAGCTCTGTTTTAAGTTCTTCAAGAAATGTCCAAATTGCTTTCCACCGTGATTGGACTAATTTACCTTCCCACCAACAGTGTATGTGTTCTGTTTTCTCTTAGCCTCACCAGGATCTATTGTATTTCCACTTTTTATAATAACCATTCTGATTGGTATGAGGTGATATCTTGTTGTGGTTTTGATTTGCCTTTCTCTAATGATTAGTAATGGTAAGCATTCTTTTCATGTACTTCTTGGCCCTGTGTATGTCTTCTATTAGAAAGTATTCATGTCCTTTGCCCACTTTTTTTTTTTTTTTGGCTTATTTATTTATTTAAGTTGCTTTTAGATTCTGGCTATTAGACCTTTGTTGAATGCAGGTTTGCAAAGTTTGCAAATATTTTCTCCCATTCTGTAGGTTGTCTGTTTACTCTGTTGATAGTTTCTATTCTATTCTATTCTATTCTATTCTATTCTATTCTATTCTATTCTATTCTAGTTCCACCTGCAGGATGTGCAGGTTGGTTACATAAGTAAATTTGTACCATGATGGTTTGCTGCAACTATCAACATATCACCTAAGTATTAAGCCCAGCATGAGTTAGCTATGTATCCTGATGCTCTCCCCACCACCAACAGACCCCAGTATGTGTTGTTCCCCTCCCTGTGTCCATGTGTTTTTATTATTCAGCTCCCACTTGTAAGTGAGCACATGTGGTGTTTGGTTTTCTGTTCCTGTGTTAGTTTGATGAGAATAATGGCTTCCAGTTTCATCCATGTCCCTGCAAAGGACATGATCTCATTCCACTTGATGGCTGCATTGTATTTCATGGTGCATATGTACCATATTTTCTTTATCCAGTCTATCATTGATGGGCATTTGGGTTGATTCCATGTATTTGCTCTTTTGAATAGTGCTGAAATGAACATACACGTGCATAAATATTTATAACAGAATGATTTCTATTCCTTTGCGTATATACCCAGTAATGGGATTGCTGAGTCAAATGGTATTTCTGGTTCTAGGTCATTGAGGATTCCACACTGTCTTCCACAATGGTTGAAATAATTTACCTTCCCACCAACAGTGTACAAGCATTCCTATTTCTCTACAGCTATGCCAGCATCTGTTGCTTCTAGAATTTTTAATAATCGCCATTTTGACTGGCATGAGATGATATCTCATTGGGGTTTTGATTTACATTTCTCTAATAATCAGTGATGTCGAGCTTTTTTTCATATGTTTGTTAGCTGCATAAATGTCTTCTTTTGAGAAGTGACTATTCATGTTCTTTGCCCACTTTTTAATGGGTTGTTTTCTTGTAAATTTGTGTAACTTCCTTGTACATTTTGGATATCACACCTTTGTCAGATAAATAGATTTATCCCATTCTGTATGTTGTCTGTTCGCTCTGATGATAGTTTATTTTTCTGTGCAGAACCTCTTTAGTTTAATTACATCCAATTTGTCAATTTTTGCTTTTGTTGTCGTCGCTTTTGGCAATTTCATCATGATAGCTTTGCTCGTGCATATGTCCTGAATGGTATTGACTAGATTTTCTTCTGGGTTTTAATAGTTTCGGCTTTTACATTTAAGTCTTTAATCCATCTTTAGTTATTTTTGTATAAGGTGTAAGGAAGGGGTCCAGTTTCCTTTTTCTGCTTATGGCTAGCCAGTATTCCCAGCACCGTTTGTTAAACAGAAATCCTTTCCCCCACTGCTTGTTTTTATCAGGTTGGTCAAAGATCAGATGGTTCTAGATGTGCAGTCTTACTTCTAAGATCTCTATTCTGTTCCGTTGGTCTATGTGTTTGTTTTTGTACCAGTACCACGCTTACTGTAGTTACTGTAGCTTTTTAGTGTAGTTTGAAGTTGGAGAGCATGATGCCTCCAGTTTTGTTCTTTTTGCTTAGGATTGTCTTGGCTATGCAAGCTCTTTTTTGGTTCCATATGAATTTTAAAATAGTTTCTTCTAATTCTCTGAAGAATGTCAGTGATAATTTAATGGGAATAGTATTGAATCTATAAATTACTTTGGGCAGTAGGGCCATTGTCACGATATTGTTTCTTCTTGTCCATGAGCATGGAATGTTTTTCCATTTGAGTCTTCTCTGATTTCCTTGGGTGGTGGATTGTAGTTCTCCTTGAAGAGGTTCTTTACTTCCCTTGTTAGCTGTATTCCTAGGTATTTTATTCTATTTTTAGCAATTGTAAATTGCTCTCTGCTTGATTTGGCTCTGTGCTTGTCTGTCGTTGTTGTATAGGAATGCTGTGACTTTTACACATTGATTTTGTATCCTAAGACTTTGCTGAGGTTCCTTAACAGCTTAAGAAGTTTTGGGGCTGAGACAATGGGGTTTTCTAGGTATAGAATCATGTCATCAGCAAAGACAATTTGACTTCTTCTCTTCCTGTTTGAACATGCTTTATTTCTTTCTCTTGCCTGATTGCCCTGGCCAGAGCTTCCAATACTATGTTGAGTAAGAGTGTTGAGAGAGGGCATCCTTGTCTTGTGCCCGTTTTCAAGGGGAATGCTTCCAGCTTTTGTCTATTCAGTATGTTACTGGCTGTAGGTCTGTCATAAATGGCTATTATTATTTTGTAGTATGTTTCTTCAATCCCTAGTTTACTGAGAGTTTTTAACATGAAGGGATGTTGAATTTGATGGAAGGCCTTTTCTTTGTTTATTGAGATAATAATGTGATTTTTGTCTTTAGTTCTGTTTATGTGATCAATTATATTTACTGGTTTGTGTATTTTGAACCAGCCTTGCATCCAAGACATGAAGCCCACTTATTCATGATGGATAAGCTTTTTGATGTACTGCTGGATTCAGTTTGCTGGTGTTTTATTGAAGATAGTTCATCAGGGATACTGGCCCAAAGTTTCCTTTTTTTGTTGTATCTCTGCCAGGTTTTGGTATCAGGATGATGCTGGCCTCATAGAATGGGTTAAGGAGAAGTCCCTCCTTTCAATTGTTTGAAATAGTTTCAGAAGAAATGATACCAGCTCTCCTTTGTACCTCTGGTAGTATTCAGCTGTAAATCCCTCTGATCCAGGGCTTGCTTTTTTTTTTTTTTTTTTTTTTTTGGTTAATAGGCTATGTATTGCTTCATCAATTTCAGAACTTGTTATTGGTCTATTCAGGGATTCAACTTCTTCCTGATTTAGTCTTGGGAGAGTGTATCTGTCCAGGAATATATCCATTTCTTCTAGATTTTCTAGTTTATTTGCACAGAGGTGTTTATAGTATTCTCTGATGGCTTTTTGTTTTTCTGTGGGGTCAGTGGTGATATCCCCTTTATCATTTTTTATTGTGCCTATTTGATCCTTCTCTATTTTTTCTTTACTAGTCTAGTTAGCAGTCTATTTTTTTTTTCAAAAAAAAACCCAGCTCCTGAATTCATTGATTTTTTTTTGAACAATTTTTCATGTCTCCATCTCATTCAGTTCTGCTCTGATCTTGGTTATTTCTTGTCTTCTGCTAGCTTTTGAGTTTGTTTCCTCTTGGTTTTCTAGTCCTTTTAGTTGTGATGTTAGGGTGTTGATTTGAGATCTTTCTAGCTTTATGATGTGGGCATTTAGTGCTATAAATATCCCCCTTAACAGTGCTTTAGCTGTATCCTAGAAATTCTGGAATGTTGTTTCTTTGTTCTCACTGGTTTTAAAGAACTTGTTGATTTCTGCCTTAATTTCATTATTTATTCAGGAGTCATTCAGGAATAGGTTGTCCAATTTCCATGCAATTGTGTGGTTTTGAGTGAGTTTCCTAATCTTGAGTTCTAATTTGATTGCAATGTGGTCTGAGAGACTGTTTGTTATGATTTCAGTTCTTTTACTAAGGAGCGTTTTACTTCCAATTATGTTATTGGTTTTAGGGTAAGTGCCATGTGACACCAAGAAAAATGTATATTCTGTTGTTTTAGGGTGGAAAGTTCTGTAGATGTCTATCAGGTCCATTTGATCAGAGATGAGTTCAAGTCCTGAATATTCTTGTTATTTTTCTGTTTCAATGATCTGTCTAATATTGATGGTGGGGTGTAAAAGTCTCCCACTATTAGTATGTGGTAGTCCAAGTCTCTCTGTAGTTCTCTAAAAACTTATTTTATAAATCTGGATCCTCCAGTATTGGGTGCATATATATTTAGAATAGTTAGCTCTTCTCATTGAATTGATTCCTTTACCATTATGTCATGCCCTTCTTTGTCTTTTTTGATGTTTGTTAGCTTAAAATCTGTTTTGTCAGAAACTAGGATTGCAACCCCTGCTTCTATTCTGCTTTCCATTTGCTTGGTAAATTTTTCTCATCCCTTTATTTTGAGTCTATGTGTCTCTTTGCACGTGAGATGGGTGTCTTGAATATAGTACACCAATGGATCTTGACTGTTTATCCAGCTTCCCATTCTGTGTCTTTTAATTAGGACATTTAGCCCATTTACATTTGAGGTTAATATTGTTATGTGTGAATTTGATCCCAATACCAGCTGTCATCATGATGCTAGCTGGTTATTTTGCAGACTTGTTTTTGTAGTTCCTTCATAGTATCATTGGTCTTTGTACTTCAATGTGTTCTTTGCAGTGGCTGGTAATGGTTTTTCCCTTTCATAGTTAGTGTTTCCTTCAGGAGCTCTTGAAAGGCAGGCCTGGTGGTGACAAATTTCCTCAGCATTTGCTTATTTGAAAAGGACTTTATTTCTCCTTTGCTTATGAAGCTTACTTTGGCCAGATATGGAATTCTGGTTTGAAAATACTTTTCTTTAAGAACATTGATCTGGGCACAGTGGCTCATGCTTGTAATCCCAGCAATTTGGGAGGTTGAGGTAGGCAGATCACTTGAGGCCAGGAGTTTGAGACCAGTCTGGCCAATTTGGTGAAACCCTGTCTCTACTTAAAATACAAAAAAGTTAGCCTGGCATGGTGGCAGATGCCCATAATCCCAGCTACTCAGGAGGCTGAGGCAGGAGAATCACTTGAACCCAGGAGGTGGAAGTTGCAGTGAGCTGAGATTGCACCACTGCACTCCAGCCTGGATGAAAGAGTGAAATTCTGTCTTAAAAGAAATAAAAGCATGTTGAATATTGGCCCCCAATCTCTTTTAGCTTGCAGGGTTTCTGCTGAGAGGTCCTCTGTTAGTCTTATGGGCTTCCCTTTGTAGGTGACCTGACCTTTCTCTCTGGCTGCCCTTAACATTTTTTCCTTCATTTCAACCTTGGAGAGTCCAATGATTATGTGTTTTGGGGTTGATCTTCTCATGGAGTTTCTTAGTAGGGTTCTCTAGGTTTCCTGAATTTGAATGTTGGCCTGTCTTATTAGGTTGGGAAGTTCTCCTGAATGATATCCTGAAGTATGTTTTCCAACTTGGTTCCGTTCTCCCTGTCTTTTTCAGGTAAGGTCTCTTTTATGTAATCCAATGATTCTCAGAGGTTTTGTTCATTCCTTGTCATTCTTTTTTTTCTCTAATCTTCTCTGCCTGTCTTATTTCAGCAAGACAGTCTTCACGCTCTAAAATTATTTTCTCTGGTCTATTTGATTATTGATATTTGTGGTTGCCTTGCAAAGTACTCATGCTGTGTTTCTCAGCTCCATCAGATCATTTATGTTCCTCTCTAAACTGGTTATTCTTGTTAACAGCTCCCATAATGTTTTATCATGGTTCTTAGCTACTTTGCATTGGGTTACAACATGCTCCTTTAGCTCAGCAAAGTTTATTACCTACCTTCTGAAGCCTATTTGTGTCAATTCATCCATCTCAGCCTCTGTCCAGTTCTATGCACTTGCTGGAGAGGTGTCGCAAACATTTGAAGGAGAAGAGGCACTCTGGTTTTTTGAATTTTCAGCATTTTGCATCTCATCTTTCTGAGTTTCTCTAGCTTTGATCTTTGAGGCTACTGACCTTTGGATGGGATTTTTGTAGGGACGTTTTTGTTGATGCTATTGTTATTGTTTGTTATTGCTGTTTTCTATTTGTTTGTTTTTCTTTTTGACAGTCAAGTCTCTCTTCCATAGGGCAGCTGTGGTTTGCTGGCTGTCCACTCCAGACTCTATTTACCTGGTTCCCTCCTGCACCAGAATGTGTCACCTGTGGAGGCTGCTGAACAGCAAAGAAGGCTGCTTGCTCCTTCCTCTAGGATCTCTGTCCCCAAGGGGCACTGACCTGATGCCGGAGACTATGGCCGCCCCTCCTCCAAGGGGTTCCGTCCCAGGGAGATGAGAGTTCTGTCACTAAACCCTTGGCTGGAGTTGCTAACATTTCTGCAGGGAGGCCCCACCCAGTGAGGAGGGATGGGTCAGGGTCTGGCCTAAGGAGGCAGTCTGGCCATGATCTGTCATAGCTGCTGTGCTGTACTATGAGGGAATTCCTCCTGGATCCAAACTGTCCAATCTCCCTGGCACCAGTAGGAAAAAAAAGGCAGACTGTAGTTGCAGTGATGGCTGCCACCTCTCCCACAGGGAGCTCAGTTGTCTTAGGCAGCAGGCAGCCACAGTGATGATGGCCACCCGCTCTCCCTGCCCCCACCAAAGGAACTCGGTAGTCTTAGACAGTCTCCAGTAGAGTAGCCACTGAGAATCTGCACAGTTCTGCACTTGGGACCCAAGGCTCTGGTGGCATGGACTCAGAAGGGACATCTCCTGATTTGTGGGTTCCACAGATCTGTGGGAAAAGCGTGGTTTCCCAGGCAGGGTAGCACAATCACTCATCGCCTCCCTTGGCTGACGGTAGGAGTTTCCCTTGCTCCATGCGGCTCCCAGGTGGGCCATCACACCACCCTGCTTTTCCTCCCTCTCCATGAGTCACGGCAACCTAGTCAGTCCAAATGAGAGAACCGGGACACCTCAGTTGCCAGTGCAGGATTCACTTGCCATTTTGGTTCTTTTTGGTGGGAGCCTCTGACCACACCTCAGTAGTTTCTTTTGCTGTGTAGAACCTCTTTAGTTTAATTTGGTCCCATTTATCAATTTTCGTTTTTTGTTGCAATTCCTTTGGTCTCTTTGTCATGAAGTCTTCGCCAGGTTCTATGTCCAGAATGATACTTCCTAACTTTTCTTACAGGGTTTTTATAGTTTTAAGTTTTACATTAAGTCTTTAATTGATCTTAAATTGATTTTTGTACATGTCCATTTTCAATATTCTGCATGACTAGCCAATTATCACAATACTATTTTTATTGAACAGGGAGTCCTTTCCCCATGCTTGTTTTTGTCGACTTTTTCAAAGAACAGATGATTGTAGGTGTGTAGTATTATTTCTGAGCTCTCTATTCCATTTCTTTGGTCTATATGTCTAGTTTTGTACCAATACCATGCTGTTTTGTTTACTGTAGCCCTATAGTATCATGTGAAGTTAGGTAGCATGATGTCTCCAGGTGTGGGTTTCTTTTTTTTTGGCTTAGAATTGGCTTGGCTATTCAGGTTCTTTTTTGGTTCCATATGAATTTTAAGATAGTTTTCTTTCTAGTTCTGTGAAGAATGTCATTAGTAATTTGAGAGAAATAGCATTGTATATGTAAGTTGCTTTTGGCGGTATGGCTATTTTAACAATATTGATTCTTCCTATCCATGAGCATGGAATGTTTTTCCTTTTGTTTGTGTCATCTCTGACTTCTTTAAGTAGTATTTTGTAATTCTTGTTGTAGAGATCTTTCATCTTCCTATCTAGCTGTATTCTGAGCCATTTTATTCTTTTAGTGGCTATTATGAATGGAGTTGCATTCTTGATCTGGCTCTCAGCTTAAATGTTGTTGGTATATAGCAATGCTACTGATTTTTGTACACTGATTTTGTATCCTGAAACTTTGCTTAAGCTGTCAGAACAAGGAGCTTCTTGGCAAATATTATGGGGATTTTCTAGATACAGAATCATTTTGTCTGCAAGCAAGAAGAGTTTGATTTCTTCTCTTCCTAGTTGGATGCCTTTTATTTCTTTCTCTTGGCCTGATTGTTCTGGGTAGGATGTCCAGTACTACGTTGAATAAGAGTGGTGAGGGCGGGCATCCTTGTGCTGTTACAGTTTTCAAGGAGAATGCTTAAAAGCTTTTGCTTATTCAGTGTGATGTTGGCTGTGAGTTTCTCACAGATGGCTCTTATTATTTTTGAATTATGTTCTTTCAATTCCTAGTTTGTTGATTTTTTTTTAACATGAAGGGATGTTGAATTTTATCAAAAACATTTTCGGCAACTATTGTGATGATCATGTGGGTTTTCCTTTAATTCTGTTTATGTGATGTACCACATTTGTTGATTTGTGTACACTGAACCAATCTTGCATCACAGGGATAAAGCCTACTTGGTTGTGGTAGATTAGCTTTTTGTTGTGCTGCTGAATTTGGTGTGCCAGCATTCTTTGGAAGATTTTTTCAGCTGTATTCATCAAGGATATTGGCCTGAAGTTTTTGTTGTTGTTTTTGTGTCTCTGCCAGGTTGTTGTATGAGGATGATACTGTACTGACCTCATAGAATGACTTAGGGAGGAGTCCTTCCTCCTCAATTTTTTGGAACAGTATCTTGCTGGGGTTCTTTGCATTTGTTGAATTTAAATATTGGTCTCTCGGTGAGGTTGAGGAAATTTTTATGGATGACATAATGAAATGTGTTTCTCAACTTGCTCGCTTTCTCTCCCTCTCTTGGTGTATGACACCAAGGAGTCAGTCATACATTTGGTGTCTTTACATAACCTCAAATTTCTTGGACATTTTGTTCATTCTTTTTTATTGTTTTTTCTTCTTTTTGTCTGGCCGAGTTAGTCCAGAAAGCTCTGTGCCACTCTCAGGTGGGCTGCTGTCCTGTCTTGCTCCTCTTCATTCTCTGTGGGTCACTTTGTTTCCTTGATGAATCCCAGTGTGTCTACTTGGAGGTTCCAGCCACCACTCTTCTCTTCATGGAAGTGGTGCACACTAGCTGCTTCCAGTCAGCCATTCAGCCATCGTGACTGGACCCTTCATGCTTTTTTTTCCTTTTTTTTTTTTAGACGGAGTCTCGCTCTGTTGCCAGGCTGGAGTGGAGTGGCGCAATCTCAGCTCACTGCAACCTCCGCTTCTTGGGTCCCAGTGATTCTCCTGCCTCAGCCTCCCAAGTAGCTGGGACTACAGGCGTGTGCCATCATGCCCAGCTAATTTTTTTTTTTTTTTTTAGTAGAGACAGAGTTTCACCATGTTGGCCAGGATGGTCTTGATCTCCTGACCTCGTGATCCACCCACTTCAGCCTCCCAAAGTGCTGGGATTACAGGCATGAGCAACCACACCTGGCTGCTTTTTTCTTTTTCAGAGTTTTTTCAGCTACACTAAGATCTTTGTGTTTCCATATATATTTTAAAATTAACTTGTCAAGTTATAGAAACAAACAAAACAAGCCTACTTAAACTTTTACTAGGATTCTGCTCTGTACATCAGTTTGGGAAGAATTGATATCTTTACAATCTTGAGTCTTTTATCCCCTGAACATGCTATATTTCTTCATTTTTTAAGATTTTCTATAATTTCTTTCAGTAATGTTTTATAGCTTTCAGTGTATAAGTCTTTCACATGCTTTGTCAGATTTATGTTTAAATACTTCATATTTTTGAAAGGTAATACTTCATATTTAAATGGTTTTAAGTACTTCATATTTGTAAATTGAATTTACAAATTTGTAAATTGATATTTTTAGATTTGATTTTATTTTAATTTCTGATTATTAATGACTAGTGCATATAAATATATTAATTTTATATTAGTCTTGTTTTCTTGCAGTATTACTAAATTTATTACTTACAACAGTTTTTCTGTATATTTTGTTGAATTTTCTATGTAGAAATTCTGTTATCTGCAAATAAAAACAGCTTTACTTCTTCATTTTCCATTGAAGTGACTTCTATTCTTTTTCTTGACATAGTACGCTAGCTAGAACCTCCAGTAAAATACTTAATAAAATGTTAAGAGCTGATGGTCTGGTGTAAGTCCTGACGTGTCTTTAAGTGTGTTGACTGCTGTGGAGTTTCTGTAGGTTCCCTTTCTTAAATTGAGGAAGTTCCGTTTTATTTTTAGTGTGCTGAATGTTTTTATCTTGTCTCTCAGAGATCATTTTCCTTGACTAATATTCAGTATCTTAAAAATGTATATCTTTTGTTTTTTTATTGGTTGTTGCAGGCATGAGAGTAAATCCAGTCCCCATTTTCCATCTTTGCCAAAAGCAGAAATCTAAAGCTCCTTTTGAAAATAAGCAAAGTAACATGAAACTCAGTTTATATGTTGGATGTAGTTGATGATTTTTATTGATGTCATTTTTTCTTCTAGTTCACACAAGTTCAAAATTTCTAAGCATGGTTGCAGAGGTGATTTGATATGATAGTGAGTGATCTTGGGGCATTCTGCTGAGTCCTAGTGCTCATCTCTTCCACTTTCTATTTACATAACCTTGAAAGTTTACCAATCACTGTAAGGTTTAGGATTCTTATCTGGATGTGTATAAGATGTGTATAAGAAAAAAGATTATTAACATAAGTAATCTAACAAAATATGTGCCATTTAATGGGTATTCAATAATTGATAACATGTGTGATTGGGGAAAAGAGCCCTGAATTAAGAGTCAGATTTTAATATCGTGTTGACTGAGTCACCTTTTCACTTATGATCTAGGATCAGTCAATTGGTTTGGTTTGGTTTGGTTTTCTTTTTTTTTTTTTTTTTTTTTTTGAGACAGAGTCTTACTCTGTCACCCAGGCTGAAGGACAGTGGCGTGATCTCAGCTCACTGCAACCTCCATCTCCTGGGTTCAAGCAATTCTCCTGCCTCAGCCTCCTGAGTGGCTGGGACTACAGGCATGCACCATCACACCCAGCTAATTTTTGTATTTTTATTAGAGATGAGGTTTTACTATATTGGCCAGGCTGATCTTGAACTCCTGACCTTGTGATCAACCCACCTCGGCCTCCCAAAGTTCTGGAATTACAGGCGTGAGCGACCGTTTTGTTTTCTATGTTGTCATATGTGTGTATAGATACATTTAAAATGTATATCTGTTTCTTTAAATATCTAAAAGGCATTATTAAAAGATTTTTATGTTGATGCCCCAGAAATCTCTAGAAAATTTGTCTAGAGTATAGATAATACACGAACACAATACAATTTAGATAACATGCTTCATAGGTATGACATTCAAGTCCTCCTTCTCTTTCCTCAAGTTCTATCACTGGCCAACTCCACTGAATGTGAAGCCAACTTCACTTTTCCATTTTTCTTGCACAGATATTCCTGTTGTAGTAGGAAATCACACAGTAATAGGACCCAGAAAATCTGAGTTATCATTCTAATCGCACTCTGATGTGTGGTCTCTGTTTTCTTCTCTCTAAAATGAAAGTGTTGAATTTGGTTCTTTTAAGTATTCAAACATTCATTCATTGTGTTTCTACTACGAGTAGAGCCCTGTATAATCTCCTGGAGATTCATAGACAAAAAATGGTGTTCCTCCTCTCAGGATATTCTCAATCCAGTATGAAAGGCAGGTATACAAATAAAGAGTAAAGTGCTAATCATTATAAAAATAACATTACAGTAATAATAGCCATTAAAATGTATTGAGCATTTACTGTATCCTAGACAGTCTTAAAGGAACTGTGTACATGGGTTATCTCATTTAATTTTTGCACCACAACCCCAGGAGGTAGAGATTACTTTTACCTCCACTTTATTAATAAGTAAACTAAAGTACAGAGTGGTAAAGTAGCTTGTTCAAGACAATACAGCTAGTAAATGGTAGACCTGATATCCTCTCTTGAACAACTTGACACCAGAGATTGCCTTCCTGGCCGCCACTCTGCGGTACCTCCCACAACAACAAGAGCTATGACACAGAGAATGTGGAGGTGTCTTCAAAGACACAAGAACACCACCGACATCAGACTGGCAATGGCACAAGTGGAAGGCAGACAGTCAGGGAAGCATTAAGATGCTCCCCTACTATTCCTTTACAAATTAAAGGCCATGCATGATTTCTTATAATACTGAAAATTTCCCTATATTCAAGAACTTGGCTTGGTTGATTTTTCTTGTTTAAATGACAGGTCAAAACCGTTCCATTCTAGCTAATGGTTGCAGATTCATCCAACCCAAGGATTTCTGGGAGGATAATGATGAGGTGCTGGACTTAGTCTGCCCGAGGCACTGCCTGGGGGTTTTAACTGCCAGGCCATCGTTTAATAACTGGGACAGCAGGGGCATTTCAGTTATTTTTAGCCTGCCATCTTGACTCATTTTTAAACCTTTTAATCAGGAGAAGCTCCCCTAAGTGTTACGGCATTCTAAAAATGCAAGCAGAAAGGTAGGAGTGGGGGTGTCTGGGATCAGTGGACAGGCTGTTCCCAGCAGAGAGGTGAACTCTGACCCACATGTGGGCAACAACAAATTAGAACTTGCAGATTTAAAAGAGAACAAAATTAAGTCCCAGGCAAGTGCTGTTTAACTTCCCCATCATTTTTGCAGGTTTTAATGAGAAACTGAAAAGAGGACAATACAAATGTTTGCAGGTGAATGTCAGGATTGTCAGGGTGTGCTTACATTTCTGAATTCTTCCTGACTAATTCCTTTATATCTTCCACTTAGTGGGAAAAGGTTGTGCTCAGCATTCCTTGAATTTGGAGCTTTTGTCTCCAATCAGTCCTGAATAACAGGTGAACCACTGTTCTGTACACAGAATACAGAGATTATGTAGAACAGTCTCTACCACCTACAGAGATAAACTCTAGAAAGATGTATATATAAAACAATCAGAGAAAAATTCCTCCTTCAGTGATTTAATCATTTTTTCACTCACTAAGTACTTCCAATATTTAGTGAATATCTACATGGTATAAGGCATTGCAGTACAGGAATCAATAAACCATCAACCCTGCTTTCAGGAAGCTCACAGTCAAATGGGGAAGAATGTGTAAATAGATTATTACAAGACAGTGTGGAAAGTAGAAAGCACAGAGGACATGAGAACAGAAAAAAAGGTGATTAACCCAGCCTTGGAGCATTTGGGTTGCTTCCCAGAGCAAAGGGGAAAATGAATAATGTCTTTGAAGAAAGAGAGAAAACTATCCCAGAAAGAGAAAGCAGCGTACAGAAAGGCACTTTCAGTGGACTTCCAAATAGCTTGATAAAATCCACGGGTGAAAGACAGGAGATGGATTTTCTCCTATGAAGATTTATAGCCATGAGAAGTTAATGTAAATGAATTAACTCATTATCATTCACTTCATGTTTGGTAGCTTTCATGAACCTATTCTGCTGTTGCTTGCCATGGAATTTGTTTTACTTAGTTTTCCTAAAGTAAGCATTTCTCAAGGGTATTTTTCTGGCTTTTCCACAACATTTAAAAAATTATGACACTGACATTACGAAAGGAGAAAAGGGGAGGACATAGGGAGATTAACCTTGGGCACCTAATATGGACTGTGATCATGACAGTTTACCTAACTGATCCTATCAAATGCTCATGACTTCATTCCTTCATTCATGTCCTAAACCTCACACTGTTCTAGACTCAGCATACAAGGATTATAATGGATAGTCTCTTCCATTTAGAAGATATACTCTAAAAAGGGGTACATATAAAACAAACCCTATATAGCGCAATGAATGTAATAATACAAGTATGTTCAAATAATAAAGATTATTCAAAGAAGGAAGAAGGGCTGAGAGGGAATGTTTAAGCTGTGCTTCAGTAGATAAATAGTAAACAGTGAAGCCACTGGACAAGTAAAGCAATGCCTTGTAGAGTGACTCCATAGCGCTAGGGATAAGCATGCACAAAGGAATTCAACAGCTGGCTCAACAAGGTTAATTAAGTATTACAAAGAGAAATAAAAAAATAGTTTCGGGCTACAGCCAGACTGTGGAAAAGTTCACATATCATTAAAAGCCATCTAGACTTTACTGTCCCTTTTTTGGTTACAATGAATGGCCAGGAATTGAATAAGGTACGGAACTGGAAAGAGCATTATCTTGAATAAGTGAGAAATAAATTGGAAAAGGGTGTCAGACTAGATGAAGAAAAACCAACTAGAAGGTCATTTCAACCGTCCAAATCAGATGTGGTGAGGTTCTGGTCTACAGAAAAATTAGCAGGTAACAATCTCAAAAGATATTTTGTAGATAGAGTTGGAGAAGGCTTACTGGTCAATTAGATGTGAGGGATGGAAAACAGGGTCAAATCAAAGATGACTTCTAAGTTTCTGACTTCAGAGACAATGAAAAACTTTGTAGAGTAATCACCTATTACCCTCTCCTTTCTTACATGAGGACAATGAGTTGCAGATAAGTATTTTACCCAATGTCATATAACTATTAAATGGCCAATTTGAGATTCAGTCTAGATCTTGCTAACTAAAAGCATGCTCTCTCCCAGGTGCTTGGTGAGATTGCTGTTTAAAAGTTAGAGAGTAGCAGAAGCATGTAGAAAAAGTCCTAAACTATCAGCCTCATCATCTGAAAAATATAGGGCAAGATAAAAATTTTAAAAAGTGGAATGAAAAGTAAAGAGGCACCTGGAGCTGGTCCATTAGTTTTATTATCCATGTTTACTGTTTGGTTTCCTCTGAATTACCCACTGGTGGTCTAACAAATCTTTTCTGTTTTGATCCGCCTCATCCTAAGTTGCTCATCACAGCATTAATCAATGTTGCCTGGAAAATAAAATATAATTAGAAGTAACTCACACTAATTATGACTTCATTGAGTACATTGAATAATGAGAGTGGTATCATCTTTTTCCTGGCATTCAAAGCATCTGTCGTCTCATATTCTCCCTCCCCCTCCCATGGCCAGGAATTTTTAACCCATGAAAGAAACCGTATTGCTCAGCTAAATGTCATTTGAGAGATCTTTTTATCAAAATAAGAAAATGAAATAAGGGGAAACTGTAAGTTATAAAATGAACACCCTTTAAAGCTCACACATATTTCTAGGCAGCAAAATGAAATCATTATTCCATGAGGACTTCATCTATTTATCTCTCTTCTATTGTCATCTTATAAACACAAATTTTCTGCTACATTCCCAATACATTTGTTGGAAGAAGGGGATGAAAGATGAATTAAATGAACACCCACTCGATAATTCCTGACCTTTCCTTTAGCATGACAGTTTTATCAGTCAAGCAGAGAGATAATATGATGAGGATAAAAAGCTAATATTCTCTCCTGGTGAAAAAGAATCAATGACACTTTCACCCACAGCTTTATTGAAAAATGGATGATAATGGCTCAAGCACACCTACCAGAGTGAGCTGCTTGAAGTTACATTTAGCAAACTTCTAAGAAGATGAAATATAACTGAAATTGTAGGAAGGCCCACAAAAGAAGTGAAGGAATATTTCTTAAAATGAATGCAGTAAACCCATTTCCCTCCAGCCTATTGAGGAGCAATGAAGTGCCATTTATGGAAAAAGAGAATGAAAGCTGTAAATTGTTTGAGCTCACTGCATTTCACATTGAACATTCTTGTTTGGTGATCCTAACAGTTTTAGCCCTTAGGGAAACTTGCTCCAACTTCTGGACTACAGCTACTAGACTACAAAGAGAAGAGAAATGCAGTCACCTATAAAAAATTTTTTTTGTTGGTAACAACTGGAGCTTTTAAAAATTATGTATATTTGAAAAGTGTATTTCTGACCTTCAGGGCAAAGAACATTCTTTCTTCCCTCAAATTACCTAATCCACCTTCAAGAAGGAGTGTTAATCTTATTGGTCAGAATACAAAGCTCACATTCTTGAGTTATCAATAAAATTATATGATAAATTTTCTCCTGATACTGAGAAATGTAGAGATCTTTCAAACTGGGACACTTTGCAATTGAGTCTGAGTTTGGGGGACAGCTTTCCACGGATACTAGTCTAGGTGGCTGGAGTTCTATATTGGAGTTTGGATTTAAAGACTGAGCAATAGTAAACATTTCGGCTAATTTAATTGTGCTTCTATGTGCGTATATTAGGGACTTGGCTGGATAATTCAGATAGTGTTGCCTCATCATTTCAAAAGGATGTCTGTTCTCATTTCCCAATATTGTAAGGCTAATTTTTCCTATTCCTCTTCCTCAGCTTTTCTTCCCTTCCTACTGGATTTTTCTATCAATAATCAGGGGTCCCTGGCCTCTCTTATCACCTCAAATTCATGATCTACAATAAAGAATATCCCAAAAGAAGGCTCAAAGAAGACTCAAGAGCTTCCAAAATCCCTAGGCACACAGAAATGTGCATGTGTTACACTATGGTCAGAAAATTATATATGACTATATAATTTCCAGGGTTCAATGCAAAATAATGATTCAGGAACCCCTCATTTGAAAATGATTGTGAATTTCAAGATGACAACAGCAGGGCATTAAACCAAGTATGAGCTCTTCTAGGTATGGGTCCTAGGTGACTGCATAGATTATATGCCCATGAAGCATAAATCAGCAACAACTCTGGCCTTGACCTTCACCAACTCTCCTCCAGGGAATGTGGGCTGAGGGGATGAAAGAGCTGTTGCTTATATCTTCACTGCTATGGGTTCTTTTTCCTAATAACCTACACCTATTCCAATGATTTGCCAGGATTGGGGCTAGTCTGGCTAATAGATTAATTAGGTAATTTGAGGGAAGAAAGAATGTTCTTTCCTCCAGAGGTAGGAGTGGGGAATATCAACATGTTATAAAAGGCAAGTATGTCTTTATCAAAATGATTCTCACATCCTTTTCCATGCTCCTGTGTATTTACCTGGGACCAATGAGACACACACGGCAAGTCCTCAATCACTTTACAGACATCATTTTGATGTTCACTCCAAACACTTCTAAAATGAATGAGATCATGTCTTCTGCTGGACTTGGTGCATGGCCACATTCTACACTAGATCAATAAATCACTTTTTATTTCATTTTGAAATCTGATTTATGTTGTTCAGTTATTTGTTATTTGTGAACCCAATAATTTTGCACAATAGTATTAAAAATAGATTTGCCATCACCTTATAATCTTTAACCTAATAAAGACCATTATGTTATTAATATCAAATAAATTCACCATTCTGACAGAGAAAATCATATTGCACTCTACGTAAAGACTACCTTCATGCTGCTCACCTTATCCAAGCCAGTTCTACACTCACTCACATGCTTGATAGGATCATATCTTTAGAAAGTGCAGTTGGTCTTCTACTGAAACCAGTGCTGCTTCTTTGGCCTCACCCGAAACAGGCTATTCCAGCCCCAACGTGCTTTCAATGATTCAGTGAGTTAACATAATGCTAATCCCTTTATCACCCATCTATATCTTAAATCAAGGCCCACACAGAACAAATGCTATTGCTGCAAGACTCAATCTAAATATAGATTTTTAAAAAATATAATTGACACTTTCTGAGCCCTGGCAGTGTTTCCAGAACACACATTATAATCTAGATGAATATTTACCAAGATATTCAACAGAGTGCTAACATATTTAAATTTCTTCCATGAGAAAAAAAAAAGTTACTTGTGAGAGCTAAAAACATTAAAACAATTGAATTCGCAGAGATAACAGAAGGATGGTTACCAAAGGATGGAAAAGGTAGCAAGAGGGGAGTGAAAATGGTTAACGGGTACAAAGATAAAAGTTAGAATAAAGAAGACCTAGTATTTGATAGCACAACCGGGTGACTACAGTAAACAATAATTCATTGTATACTTTAACCAAAGGAGTACAATTGAATCACTTGTAACACAAAGGATAAATGCTGGAGGTGGTGGATACTCCATTTACCCTGATGCCGTTATTACCCGTTACATCCCTGTAACATAAGCCTACTGTGTACCCAAAAAATTAAAAATTAACCATTTAATTGTGACACTCTTTGTCAAACAGACCATCTTACGAGTTGAAGTAGGACATCTGAACAATTCTTGAATTTTTACAAAATATAAATATTTGCAATGGCGGCATGCCTATCCTTCCTGGAAGCTTCTATCTGCCCTTAATGTCCATTTCTATTAATGCCTTTCCATTTCCACCAGTCATGCTGCTTCACCACCCCACTCTTATCACCATGGTCCAGCAGCAAGCGCCCGGGCCAGCTATCTGATGGTCAAAACAGGTTCCTGTACAAGCTCCACAGGCTTTCCCTCCTCACAACACCAAGTTATCTCTTCTGTTTTTCTCCAACACAAGAATAACTCCAAATAACTTTTAGCCTTTTTCTTTTTCTTTTCATGTTTCCAAAGTGATCCCTTCAGAGGCCCACACTGAAGAAAAATGCCTTTTGCCCTGTGCCTTTTTCGACTTTGCTTTTCTCAGCTTTTTACCCATCTGAGTAGCAGCCGCGAATGACTCCATTAGTGATAGCCATTTCCATCACTTGTTCTTCTGTTGACTCTATTTAGGAAACTTCTATTTAAAATGATACAGAAATATTACACTTTTATGAATCTCTGCTGTTCCAAATACATTCATGAGTGTTTTTCTGCACTTTGTTTACAACCAATGTCTATGTTTTAAGTAAATAATTTGTTTTTCACATTAAATTTTAGCAGTTCTTACAAAATCAAGGATACTAAATTTACGTGTTTTGGTTATATGTGGCTGCAAAGCTCCTGTGTAGTTTGTGACTTTCTGCTTGACCATATTTTATGGCATTCTTTTAATACAAATGTAAGGTAACAGGATACCTCAATCGTTTTCTTCATGGTGGTAGTGTGTGTGCACATGTGTGTGTCCAGTTAGAGAAAACTTTTCTACTTCAGGATCATAACAATATCTCCTGTAGTTTCTCCAAACAACTAAATCATCATTTCAGTGGCATTTATTCTGGTATATAGCATAAGGTGAGGATGAATGTATGGATTATTTAAATAGTCAATGCTCTTACATAATTTATGGAATGGTATATAACATCTACTGTGTATTAAACGTCCATATTTTACTGGGTCTCTTTCTGGATGCTCTATTATATTCTATTATGCAAATACCACACTCTGTTAATTAAAATACAATTAGAACATGTCTTGGTATCCAGCAGAAATAAGTCCTATCTTCCCAATTTTTAGTTCAAAATGTAAACACTATTAATTGCTCTTTTTTCTTTCACATTATTTTAAATATCACTTTGTCAAGCAACCTCCACCAAGTAAAAACCCTTCAGATTTTTAGATGAAAGTGCATCAAATGTGTGAATTTATCTGGAGAGTTGATATATTGTACATATTGAGTCTTCATATGCATAAATATTACTTAGAGCTCTATATACTTCAGTTCTTCAGTAAAGCCTTATTTTTCCTAAAGTCCTTGGGAGAGTTCTAAGTATCATATATTTTTTCTTGTTACTTGTTAAAAAGGATGCTTCTTTTTTCATTGCAATTTTTACCTGGCTATATGTATGTAAATGCTAATACTTTTTTAATGTAAATATTGTACCAATAGTAGAACACTTATTAGTTTTGAATGCTTTCTTTTTGAAGTTTATTGAATTAATATTACCCATGAAAATTATGAAAAACTATTATTTTTCTGGATTGTGAATGAGTTGATAGAGGAACTCACAAAGAAGGGCAGAAAAAAAATCACTGAGTGAGAATGAAAACAAAAACCCTATAAGACTCTTTAAAAGAGTCTGAAAATAAAAAATTACAAAATGTACTTAAATTACACTAAAAACAAGAATAAAACATTACTAATCTAAACATAAATTTATTTTGTGTGAAGTTACGTTTATTGAAATATCTGAAAAAGGCATTAATGAAAAATACATCTTGTGCACTTAGAGAAGAGAGAAGAAATGGCTTTGATTAGATGATAAATAATAGGAATATATACGGTCATAAAAAGACTTAAGACAGAAGTTAGATGTGAAATATATTATTACAGAAAACACAAAATCCTCAATATAAAAAATGTCTTGCCAGGAATCAATTAAAACTAGCTCATCAGAGTGAAAGATAAAACTGAGAAATGGGCACAAAATGTATCACAGGAAGACCAAGAGATTAAAAATTATAAAAGTAGAGTGAAGAGATATGATAGATAAGCTAGGAAGCTTCAACATACATACAACTGCAATCCTAGAAAAACAGAAAAAAAGAGAAGACAAAAAAAAAAACAAAACACCCCAGCTAATAAGTTTCTATAATTGAGGAAAGCCCTAAGTCCTTTTAAATAAAAAGTATCATATAAGTACAGATAAAAATAAACAAAAATAAATGTCCATCCCAAAACGTCTTAGTGAAACAGTGTGGCATCACGTTACAGTGAAAATCTTTGTCTTAACTTGAAGTTCAGGGGTACACATGCAGGTTTGTTACATAGGTAAATTTGTGTCATGGAGGTTTGTTGTATAGATTATTCTGGGATCAGAAAAAATAACTAATGGGTACTAGGTTTGATATCTGGGTGAGAAAATCTTAATATTTAAAGAGAGAAGGGAGAGATTAAGAGAAAATAAGCAATAATCAGAATAAAAGCAGACTACCCTCCAGCAACAATATATATCAAAAGAAACTGTCTTATGGGAAAATAACTCAACCCCAAATTTTACAGTCAGCTAAACTATTGTTCAATACAAGCACCAAATAGACACATTATAAAAGACAGAGAAGGGGAGATGTTACCATTTGTAGACTTAAAGTGAAAATAGTTGAATATATTTTAGCAAGAAGATTAAATATATTAATAGAAAATCTGGGAAACGTCGAGGTGATGGTGGCAAAATGACTCTCACCCAAATCCTTGATTTTACGTTTTCCTTCTGATCCTGATTCTGACATATTTGGTTGCCACCAAACTAATGATACTACACTTAAAAGAGACTAGCAGTGAACCATCAAATTCTTAGAACATTTTTTCCCCTCTCTCCTTTTTAGTGTTTTCTTTTTCTGAACCTCACTTCAGCATTTTTACATATTTGGTCATCCTCTCTTTTTTTTTTTGTCTAAAATTTACATGAGCATAAGTGTTTATTTCTTCCTGGTAAATACACAGGAATGAAATTGCCTGATCATGTGATAAGTACATCTTTTTTTTTTTTTAATTATACTTTAAGTTCTAGGGTACATGTGCATAACGTGCAGGTTTGTTACACTGTTCATCTATTTTACTTAATTTTATTTTACTTCATGATTTTTTCCTCATTTCTCATTCTCGCTCCCACTCTGATTATCAATTCTGTTGTATTTGATATGTGTCTTTAAATATACACACACCTTGAGTGAAATGAGGGTTGTTTTGTGATTGTTTCAAGATCATATATTGGTGTTACACTATAAATCACATCTGATGAACAGTGTAATCTAAGCTCTGTGGGGTATGCCAAACTGTTATCAAGCCCAGAGAGACAGGCGTATGGGACTTCAGTCATGCCTCCACTTCCTCCCCTACTCCCCATGCTCAGAGCAATTGTTACAGACATTTTGTTCCTTACTAGCTGTCTCACTCATTATCTTCATGTTCCTGGAAGTTATGGTACAAAGAACAATGTATAGCCAGATAATAGCTTATGTTATTTTAATGTAAATTATTGGTTAACAACTTAGGAACTCTTCTTTTTTGCCTTGAAAACACACTTGTAACTACTGCTCATGGAAGTGTACATTCAGGGCAACTTGAATCTGTGCTCCCAGGTGGTCATCCTCAAGCTTTGAGCTTGAATAAACTCAACACTTAATTGTAAAAAATTGAAATTCAAAATTTCAGAAATACAAATATCTTTGTTGAACAAAGTATATTCTGTAAACTACCCCAGTGCTTACAGCAGGCAACAGAAACATGTTAGTTCACTTTTTGTCTTCTGTACCAAAACTCTCTTCACCCACTGGCTTCCATATTTCTGTCGTCAGCACTATGTTCTCAGGGGTAAAACTTCGATGCTATAAATGAGGCTTTTTCTTCTTTGCCCTAAGTGTTCAGTCACTAGCTCCTATTACTACTTCTATTGCCACAGTGTCCCCTGAATTTATGACCTTCTCTGTGATATATACTGGAGCTTCATGTGTGACCTACTGAATTAATTAACTCCCTAATTTGTTCCTCATCTTTCACTTTCTTCCCCTATCACACTGCCCTGCATACTGTAATCACTGTAGTCTTTCCACGTATCTACATTTTTACCATGTCTATCTGTTGGAATGATTCATTGTTTCATTAACTGATCAGAAACATCTTAGACTCCTTACTCCACCTGATATTCATGTCTCTGTTATTTTCCCACAGTCACTCTTCCCAATATTACACCTTATTAGTTCACTCCAAAAGAACTTTGTTTCTTCCAAACGTGCCTGTTCCTCAGTTCCTACATATGCCACCCTGAGCCCTTCTCTTGCGGCATTGACTCTGCCTCCTTCCATATACTAATTTCCAGGGACTTAAAGATACAAAAATCACTTAATGAATTCACAAACGTTTAGAGAAGAAAGAAAACTGATTAGCTACATCAGAATAATGAGTGATTAAATACTAATGCTAGTATGTAACTCAAGTGCTATGAAACCATACAGCACAATTAAAGAGGCAAAGTCTACACAGAAAAATAAGTTTTCAATGCAACGTGTGTTTTAATCCTACCAATTGTAAGAGGATCAAACAGACATATCCAAGTGAAGATATGGTAATAGAAGATCATTAACAGGTCGATAGTTTGTAAGGAAATTATCGGTCAGAATGTTCTTAAGGACAGGTTGAAATCCCTCGGTTTTGTGATGTGAAAATTGATATAAACATAGATATGAAGTTACACAGTGGACACAGGATTCCACAGCACAGCTGCATAATATACAGAATAATTTTTTATACGTTTTTCCTACATTTCTTGTAAAAGAGTCAAGAGTCAAGCACTAACAGGTACTTGTTGCTGAATACTCACTTCATTTCACTTTGTATATATTGTCATCCTTCAGAGCAAGCAGTATAATCTTCCACTCGGATAAAACTGAGACTCGGAAGAAAGTAAGTTTCCCAAGATCACGGTTCTGGTAAATGATAGAGTACATTCAAGCACTGGATGTTACACATAATTGTATTCCTATTCTAGGTAATCATTTATCAACCATAGCACTATTGGTATGTGTGTTGCAGGCGTCTGTTCAGGGCATTGTACGACATTTAACAGCACACCTGTAGATGCCAGTAGCATGCTCCGGCTTGTGCCAACTAAAAATGTTTCTAGGCTCTGTACATCTCCCAGGGAGACAAAATTTCCCTCAGTAAAGAATTACTGTTCTGGGTGAAGAAACTGTTCATCAGATGTGATTTATAGCGTAACACCAATATATGATCTTGAAACAATCACAAAACAACCCTCATTTTACTCAAGGTGTGTGTATATTTAAAGACACATATCAAATACAACAGAATTGACCATCAGAGTGGGAGCGAGAATGAGAAATGAGGAAAAAATCATGAAGTAAAATAAAATTAAAAGGGGGGCATTTACTAGACAAATAATATTAATGTGCTATGAACTAAGGAGAAGGAGAAACACCACTTTGTACTTGAGTTCAAAAATAGAGAAATATAACAAAAATGAACGTGCTCAATGCAGGATAAATGCCCAGATTGTCCCACATTCTAGGCCTATAGTCCTTTCCACATGAACAAGTCAGTGTGCTAAAACAATTACTGTACCGTGGCTTCTAAAGTTGTCATCAGTTAACAGTTTTTTTTTTTTTTTTTGGCTTACGAGATTATTATTCCATGCATCTACAATATCTGCATGTAGCTATATCTATAAGACAATATCAAGAAGGTCAGGATGCTACCTTAGAAAAAAAGCACTGTTCTTGGAGTGGAAAGTCCTACTTGTAACTGTCTTCTGTGGCTTTGAGCAAGTCACTTAACATCTGGAAAGTGATTGACTTTGAGGAGATTCTCTCAGTTTTTCTTTTCTAAAATATCTTTATATTTAGAACAGAAACCTGTGAAAATCCTGTAAACCCACCTTTGGCATTTACACACACGTTGACTAACACACAAAAACACATAAGTTGAACAAGAGCCAGGAAGCTTTTTAAGACATAAAAATATGTGTGTTTTCATCCTAAGAAGTTAAGAGGTCCAGAACAAGAGACAGATTGCAGGTAACTTTTAAAATATAAGTAAGAGTAATCTTGAATCATTCTCAAAGTGACTCTTATTATGTAAAATAATTTCAGAGTCACAAAAATATTTTTGTTATTAAACTCTTTAGTCAGGTATTCATTGATTTGCTAATTTAACAATGAGTAACTATCAAGTTCCAGACACTATTGTAGATGCTAGGGAATCCAACATTTCATAGACCCTGCCTTCACGGATTTTACAGTCTAACAGAAGAAGACTAACCCAATTATTACACAAATAGCAAACCGAGTTAATTACATTGTAATACATGCTGTGGATGGTTGTTATAAGAATATAAAACAGGAAGTTCTTAATCAGCGTGAATGACATGCGGGAAGATTTTCCATATGGATGTGGCATTTAATTTGAGACCAGAAGGGTGGATATAAATTGGCTGGCAGAAAGAATTGCATGAAAAAAAGAAAAATGGGCCGGGGCAGTGGCACATGCCTGTAATCCCAGCACTTTGGGAGGCTGAGGCAGGTGGATCACCTGAGGTCAGTTGTTCGAGAAGAGTCTGGCTAACATGGTGAAACCCCGTCTCTACTAAAACTACAAAAGTCAGCCAGGCATCATAGTGGGAGCCTGTAATCCCAGCTACGCAGGAGACTGAGGCAGGAGAATTGCTGGAATCTGGGAGGCGGAGGCTTCAGTGAGCTGAGATCAGGCCACTGCACTCCAGCCTGGGTGAAGGAGCAAGACTCCATATATGTATATATATTTATGAAATAAAATGTTCCAGAGACAGACACAATACAGAAAGGAGAAGGCCATGTAGTAAAGATGTTAGAAAGTATTTGTATTAGTCAGGGTCCTCCAGAGGGACAGACTAATTGGCTATATGGATATATGAAAGCGAGTTTATTAAGGAAAATTGACTCAAACAATCACAACATCAAGTCCTACATAGGCTGTCGGCAAGTTGAGGACCAACGGAGCCAGTAATGACTCATTCTGACTCCCAAAACCTCAAAAGTGGGGACGCCAACAGTGTAGCCTTCAGTCTGTGGCTAAAGGCCCAAGAGCCCCTGGCAAAACGCTGGTTTGAGTCCAAGAGTCCAAAAGGCAAAGAATCTGGAGTCTGATGTTTGAGGGCAGGAAGCATCCAGCATGGGAGAAAGATGAAGGCTGAAAGACTCAGTAAGTCAACTTCTCTCATCTTATTCTGCCTGCTGACAGCTGATTGGATGGTGCCCACCCAGACTGAGGGTGGGTCTACCTTTCCCAGTCTACTGACTCAAATGTTAATCTCCTTTGGTAAGACTTTCACAGACAATACTTTGGATACTTCAATCAAGTTGACAATATTAACCATCACAGCATTATAAAGAAAATGGGAAACAAAGGGCTTTAAGAAGGGAGTTGGCTGGGCACGGTGGCTCACCCCTGTAATCCCAGCACTTTGGGAGGCTGAGACAGGTGGATCACAAGGTCAAGAGGTGGACACCATCCTGGCCAAAGTGGTGAAACCCCGTCTCTACTAAAAATACAATAATTAGCTGGGCATGGTGGCATGCACCTGTAATCCCAGCTACTCAGGAGGCTGAGGTAGGAGAATCACTTGAACCCAGGTGGCGGAGGTTGCAGTGAGCCAAGATTGTGCCATTACACTCCAGCCTGGGTGACAGAGCAAGACTCCATCTCAAAAAATAAATAAATAAGTAATAGGGAGTTAACATGATTAGATTTTTATTGTTCAGATATTAGAGCAAATGCTATTTAGAGAGGGTATGGTAGAAGATAAGAATAAATGTGAAAAGATAGTTACAGAAGTCCAGTTAAGGGAAGATAGGACATAGAATAGCATCATAACAATGGAGATGGTAAGAAGTGCATGTATTTCAAATGCTTATGGGAAACAATTTACTTAACTTGGGCATTGGTTAGATATAAAAGAACAAGGAAGAGAGAAATTAAGAATGATTCCCAAGTTTTTGTTTGTTTGTCTGTTTGTTTGTTTGTTTTTGAGACTCGCTCTGGCACCAGGCTGGAGTGCAGTGGCACGATCTTGGCTCACTGCAACCTCTGCCTCCTAGATTCAAGCAATTCCCCTACCTCAGCCTCCCGAGTAGCTGGAACTACTGGCCCACACCATCATGCCCAGCTAATGTTTTGTATTTTAGTAGAGACAGGGTTTCACCACTTTGGCCAGGATGGCCTCGATCTCCTGAGCTCGTGATCCACCCACCTCGTCCTCCCAAAGTGCTGGGATTACAGGGGTGAGCCACTGCACCCAGCCTCCCAGGTTTCTTTATTGGAATCTGGGTGGTTCATTCATTCAACAAGATGGACAAGACTGGAAGAAGACAAGTTTAATGGGAACACCACGTTAGTGCCCAGGAGAAACATCAAATCTAGCTTAAGTGCAGGTTCTAGAAATAAAGGATTCATAAGCTTGCTACAGTCCCACAGTAAAGCCTGATATTAAGCACAGCTCCATTCTCTTCCCAGTGAATATGATGTTCCACTCCAACATCCTGCAATCTTACCTCTAGCTCCTCTAAATACAGGCAGGCCTGATTGCTCATTGTGTTTTTACTCAAGAATCCCTTTGTCTACTTATCTCAGCATAACCAAGCCCGCTACCCTCTCTCGTATGTTAACTTGTATATTACTGTCCACTTAAGACAATTGTTTTCTTTCTATCCAATGCTATTTAATATTAGCTTTGCTAAGACTCTACTTCTTTTCTCCAAGTTTTACTCATCTCCATGAGGAAATACATAACTGTTTTCCAACAAGTCTAAATTTACAGAGACCTGGGGGAAAAATAAGTTAGCAAAGTCCAATACAAATATTGCTTGGCTGTTAAAGTAGATGAGTCAGATGGTTCTTAAACTAAAATATTTTTTAATATGGCAGTCTCATAGTGAGAATGAGAGATGATCATTTATACAGGATGTTACTACTTTGGGAAAATCACAATTACCACTGACATCTCTCTGAAAAATGGCTTCTCTTGGGCTGAATATTAACTCTAGCGGAACAGATCTTCAACAGCAGTAAGTTCCTTTTTATAATGAGATCTCAACTTCAACTTTACAGCTAAGTCTCCTGGATTGCTATTATACATGAACCACTGAGCTTGTGCCTGCTTTGCCCGTAAGCCTGTCACCAATTCTAGCGGCATTACCTTTTCAAACTTAAAAAAAAATCTAATTTGTTTTAAAACAGTTTCATTTTCTTCCATGAGAGAAGGATTTCTTTCATTAAAAAATGGTTCTTTATGCAATAAAGTTCTTTGCTAAACAAAATATTTAATTAGAGATGCATGATTGAATGATACTGAAGGTTGCATTTCCTCATGTTTCTAAGCAGATAAGAATCCTAATTGCAGTTACTCTGACTTTATCTTACCAGTTCTAATTCTGACCTTTTCTTCATATGTAGTACAGTTAGTACTGATTATTTAGTAGCATATTGTAGAAAAATTGTTCTTCTATATTGCAAATTTTGGATATTTACAGACTTCTGAGGTCATTAACATATAGCCAAATGTCAAATATTTTGGGGATTACAATCCCCAAAAGAGAAGAAATAAAAATATACTTGTTAATAAATAGGCTTCTGGTTATACTCTAGGTATTAAATCAGTAGTGTTGACTTCATAGTCCATGATTTGATTAAAAGGTTTCATTTTTAAGGGAATATCACTCATAATATAGGCCTAAAACTTGTTATATTTGTGATCCTGAGGGGCAAAAAGGAGAACCAATGATTAACAAAGCAGAAGAAGAATTGATATTTAATTCATATTGCCTCATTTTGAATTAAATCTAAGAAAATTTCTTTATTACCAATAAATCTGGTTTTCTCTATGATTATTTTCCTTCTCTTGGCACAAAATATGCTTAGGTTTCCTTTAACTTGAGTACAAAAATAACAAATAAAAATCCCCCCATCAAGTCTTCAACCAACTTTCTCAATTCTTTTTCTTCACAGTAACATGTATTTCTTCCTTCTCACTTTCTCATCCATGAACTTCTCTACCTGCAGCAAACCCATTCCATCACTAGTGAAACTATTTTTACCGAAGAGTCTCATGATTAAAGTGAATATATTTCTTATCATCTAAACCAGAATACTTTTGAGAGTGAAAAGAGCACTGTTAATAATTAAGCATAAACTGCATCTGTTCTAAACAAACAGGACATATGACCATAACACACATAACTTCTTAGCAGTAGAATATAATAAACTGATTACTCCTTGACCTTTCTGTAAATATTTACTTTATTGGCTGTTACTTTCTTTGCACAACTCTGTCCTTCTGTGTATTATAGATGCTCCTTTATCCTCGGTTTCCTTTCAACCATTTTGTTGTACCCCTCAACTCCACTTCCAGGGTCCTTTGGAGGTTATTTTTTTCTCTGTTTATTTCTTCAATGTTTATATTCATAAGGTATTGGTCCTGGACAATGTCTCTTCTCACAGCATAAAAACTCGGGTATTATCATTCACTATCATAATTTCAATTTCAATTTTAATCTATGCTAATAACTCCCGTTACTAAGGGTCCAGCCTTATCTTTTCTTCTGAACTCCAGTAATCATATCCAGACCTTCAAGTGGCATGCACTTTTTCATAAACCATAGGCATATCAAAATTAGTTGATTAATCTGAAGTATCTTCGGCTCTAAAAACTTACACCACGTTCCAGAGTTCGGTGAAAGGTGTTATTCATCTGTTCATAATATCAAGCAAGAAATATGAATGATAGCTGTGTTAGTCAGTGTGTCTCTAGCTTCTGTTAAAAAGATACAACTCAAAGCCAAGTGCAGTGGCTCATACCTGTAATCCAAGCACTTTGGGAGGCTGAGGTGGGTGTACCACATAAGATCAGGGGTTCGAGACCAGCCTGGACAACATGGTGAAACCCCGTCTCTACTAAAAATACACAAATTTGCCAGGCGTGGTGGTGCACACCTGTAATCCCAGCTACATGGGAGGATGAGGAAAGAGAATCACTTGAACCTGGGAGGCAGAGGTTGCAGTGAGCCAAGCCTGTACCACTGCACTCCAGCCTGGTGACAGAGTGAGACTCCATCTCCAAAAAAAAAAAACAACACCTCAAAATCAGTGTGTGCAAACACACACACACACACTCCTCCGTTTATTTCTCATTGACATTTGAGTCCAATGTGGATCAGTGGGGTGGGGTGTGTACCCGTGCAATCATTCAGGGATGCAAGATACTTTAATTTAGTGAATCTGCCATCTTCAAAATGTGGTACCAAGTCATTTTGACATCATCCACCTCAATAACTGGGAGATCAAAGAGCTTGGAAAAGACATGTACTTTAACTCTCTTACCCACAAATCATTTATGTTCATATTCCATTGGCAAAAGTGTTTCATGTAGCTTCACCCAGCTGCAAGGTATATAAAATAAATATCAAGTAACTTTGTTCAAAGAGAGAGAAAATGACTTGATGATCATCTAGCTAATGTTCACTGTACCATCTTTCTCTCCCTCTTCTTCCTTAACTCTTGTTTAATCACTTACTTAGTCTTGCTTATTATTCTTCTTGAAGACCCTAGAGTGCTATTTCCTATTCTACATTGCCAGTTTTTATTTAAGATTCTCAGAATTCTTACCATGCTTTTGCAGTTGCCCATGCTTTTCACACGTCTTTCAAATAAGTGAAATGATCAGATGCTGGTCTTTTTTTTTTTCTTCATCTTTAAGTTCTGGGGTGCAGTGTGTACAGGTTTGTTACATAGCTAAACATATGCCATGGTAGTTCGCAGCACAAATCAACCCATCACCTGGATGTTAAGTGCAGCATCCATTCATTAATCTTCCGGTGCTCTCCTTCGGTGTGTGTTTTTCCTCTCCCTCTGTCCATGTATTCTCAGCGTTCAGCTCTCACTTACAAGTGAGAACATGCAGTATTTGGTTTTCTGTTCCTGGGTTAGTTTGCTAACAATGATAGCCTCCATGCTCCATCCATGTTCCTGCAAAGAACATGATCTTGTTCTTTTTATGGCTACGAAGTATTCCATGGTGTGTATGTACTACATTTTCTTAATCCAGTCTATCACTGATGGACATTTAGGTTGATTCCATGGCTTTGCTATTGTGAATAGCTGTGACGCACATACCTGTACTTATATCTTTAAGTCTGAATGATTTATATTCTTTTGTGTATATACACAGTAATTTAATTGCTGAGTCAAATAGTAATTCTGTTTCAGGAATCACCACAGTGTTTTCCACAATGGTTGAGGTAATTTACATTCCTACCAATAGTGTATAAGCATTCCCTTTCCTCTGCATCCTTGCCAGCATCTCTTATTTTTTAACATTTTAATAATAGCCATTCTGATGGTGTGAGATGATATCTCATACTGGTTTTGATTTGTATTTCTCTAGTGATCAGAGATACTGAGTTTCTTTTCATACACTTTTTGGCCACATGTATGTCTTCTTTTGAAAAGTGTCTGTTCATGTCCTTTACCCACTTTTTAATGGGGTTGTTTTTTTCTTATTAATTTATGTTCCTGATAAATGTTGGCTATTAGGCCTTTGTAAAATGCATAGTTTTTGCATATTTTCTCCCATTCTGTAGGTTGTCTGTTTACTCTTTTGCTAGTTTCTTTTGCTGTACAGAAGCTCTTGAGTTGTGTTAGATCCCATTTGTCAATATTTGCTCTTGTTGTGATTGCTTTTGGTGTCTTTGAAATAAAACATTTGCAGTTCCTACGTCCAGAATGGTATTTCCTAGGTTGTCTTCCAGAATTTTTATGATTTGGGGTTTTACATTTAAGTCTTTAAACATCTTGAGTTGATTATTGTATATGGTGTAAGGAAGGGGTCTAGTTTCAATCTTCCACATTTGGCAGCCTGTGTTTTAATCCCAGTTATGACTCTTCACTATTCCACTTCAACCTAGTGACTAACATTTCTGAAGCACTATTCTTTCATCTTTTGAGTAAAGACCATCATAGACAAAAGGCAGGACTCTAGCAATGATTAGAAACAATATAATAAAAGTATCTGCCACATGATAGTCACTCAAATCATATTTTAAGTATTTAGGAAGTGGGAATGAAAACACTGTAAAGGAGTATATGGTAAATGTAAGGAATAAGAAGAAGCACAGATTAGGAGGATCAGTTGTCGTGTACTGTAAATGAAAGAAAAAATATGTATGAATAAATTGCTTTAATTCCTATTTTTCTTTTGGGCAAAATTCCATTTGTATTTTAAAATGAGTTGTTTATATAATAATAGCTTCAAGAATGTAGAAGGGGAGAGAGAAATGTCTACTTCTCAAATTTTAAAGAGAGCATTACTTAATACCATGGCTTCATTGTACCAAGAAATGTTCCAAGAAGGAATTGGATTCTTTAGTTTGGAGAAATCACTGAAGATCTTCCCTGAAGTTATTCTGGGGAAATGTGGCAGATAAATGAGTGCTAAAAGACAATGAGATTTTTTTTTCAGACTAAAAAGACTAAGGTACAGAACATAGGGACACTTCATTATTTAAAAGGTCGCAGAAGGAACTCAATTCCCGTAACTTCTAATTTGAATTCCATAGAGTGTACAGGGTAATATTAAGATGATCAAAGAATAAGCCCAGAAGTAAAGACTCAGGAATAAACCTCCCCCTCAAACTATAAGTGTTCTCTCACTAATGATAATGAGGTAAAAAGAGTGAAAAGAGGTGCTATAAACTGTTTAATCCAGTCCTCAGTTATGTAGATAAAGTAAATCTGTTGTATAAGTCACTGATTCCAGTGTCTTTCTTTAAAAAAATGAAATACTAAGGACCTTCTCCACACTCCTAAATATGTCTAGCTTTATAATAATTATAACCTTAATCCAAAATAATTTTTTTTATTTTTTATTTTTTATTTTTTTGGCATTTTCCTCCTGTGAAATGGCTTTTAATTCATTTGTTCTTAATCAGAAATTCATTTTTATACATAGTACATACAAAATTCAAGTTACAGAGGATTATGCAGTGAAAAAGAAGTGTGCCTCCCCTTGCAGCTCCCTTCCTGGAAGGCGGCCTTTCATGGTTACTCTAAAACTGTTTTAATCATGATTAAGTCCTTCATTGCTTTATTTCTCTCTTTACCTTAGCTGAACTGTGCTAACTCTACCCAAGTATCCTGAACAACTTCTCTTCCTGTCTCTTACTGTTAGGAGAGCATTTGATATCCAGTTGTTATAGCTAATGATTAACATCAAATAGAGCATTAGCCAGAGAGGACATTGAAAACTCAGTTGAACATTAGACAGACCATTTAAATCCTAGAAAACCAAAAATGGAAATTACTCTCTAATCCTTAAGTGCACACTTCATGATCTGAGCTGATTTGTAAAGGCAAATATATATATTTATATATTTTATATATTTTTATATATTTATATTTATATATTTATATATTTTATATTTTTATTTATATTTATATATATATATACACACATACATACATTCATACATATGAAGAAGTTTCAAAAGAAGAGATATTCACGGCCAGGTGCGGTGGCGCAACCTGTAATCCCAGCACTTTGGGAGGCCAAGACGGGCGGATCACGAGGTCAGGAGATTGAGACCATCCTGGCTAACACTGTGAAACCCCGTCTCTACTAAAAAATACAAAAAACTAGCTGGGCGCGGTGGCGGGCGCCTGTAGTCCCAGCTACTCGGGAGGCTGAGGCAGGAGAATGGCGTGAACCCGGGAGGCGGAGCTTGCAGTGAGCTGAGATCCGGCCACTGCACTCCAGCCTGGGCGACAGAGTGAGACTCCGTCTCAAAAAAAAAAAAAAAAAAAAAAAAAAAGATATTCACAACAAATTAGGATTAGGAGTCTCTTGGCAATGAGAATAATATATGCAACGAGTTCCTTATTTGATCATCTGTATCCAAATCTCAAATTTTTCTGCTGTTGATTTCTAATGTAACTTTATTATGGTCAGAAAACATACTTTATATAATTATTTTATTTCAGATTGCTTTAAATTTTTTGAGACTTCCTTCATGGCCTAGCATATGTACTGTCCTGCAGAATGTTCCATATGCACTTGAAAGAATGAGCCACCGACCATATCTTCTCTCACACAGAAGAATAAGTATTTTGCTGGTGTTTGGTGGAGTGTTCTATAGATATCTGACATGGTTTGGCTGTGTCTCCACCCCAATCTCATTTGAGTGTTAGCTCCCATAATTCCCACATGTTGTGGGAGGGAACTGGTAGGAGATAATTGAACCATGGGGGCAGTTTCTCCCATACTGTTTTGGGGGAATAAGTGGTGGTGAATAAGTCTCAAGAGATCTGATGGTTTATAAGGGGTTTCCCTTTTCCCTTGGCTCTCATTCTCTCTCTCTGCTGATGCCATGTAAGACCTTCCTTGCTATTCCACCATGATTGTGAGGCCTCCCCAGCTACGTGTAACTGTGAGTCCATTAAACCTCTTTTTCTTTATAAATTATCCAGTCTTGAGTATTTCTTTATCAGCAACATGAAAATGGACTAATAGAGTAAATTGGTACCAGGAGTGGGGCACTGCTGTAAAGATACCTGAAAATGTGGAAGTGGCTTTGGAATGGGGGTTGGATTTTTTTGTATTTTTAGTAGTATTTGATTTATTTGTATTTTTGATTTTTTTGTATTTTGTATTTTTAGGTGAGAGGGTTTCTCCATATTAGTCAGGCTGGTCTTGAACTCCTGACCTCAGATGATTCGCCCACCTTGGCCATCCAAAATGTTGTGATTACAGGTGTGAGCCACCACGCCTGGCCTCAAAACATTTTTAAAACAAAATAATTATATAAAGTATGTTTTCTGACCATAATAAAGTTACATTAGAAATCAACAGCAGAAAACTTTGAGATTTGGATAAGGATGATCAAATAAGGAACTCAATACAAGAGGCTGAAACAGTTTGGAGGGCTCAGAAGAAGATAGGAAATGTGGTAAAGTTTGGAACTTCCTACAGACTTGTTGAATGGCTTTGACCAAAATTCTGGTAATGATATGGACAATGGAATCCAGGCTGAGATGGCCTCAGATGGAGATGAGGAACTTGTTGGGAACTGGAGTAAAGCTGGTTCTTGCTATGTTTTATCAAAAAGACTGGTGGCATTTTGCCCCTTCCCTAGAGATTTGTGGAACTTTGAACTTGAGGGAGATAATTTAGGGTATCTGGCAGAATAAATTTCTAAGCAGCAATGCATTCAAGAGATGCCAAGGGTGCTGTTAAAACCATTCAGTTCTAAAAGGGAAACAGGCTGGGTGTGGTGGTTCATGCCTGTAATCCCAACACTTTGGGAGGCTGAGGTAGGTGAATCATCTGAGGTCAGGAGTTCAAGACCAGCCTGACCTGTCTCTACTAAAAATACAAAAAATTAGCTGGGTATAGTGGTGCATGCCTGTAATCCCAGCTACTCGGGAGGCTGAGGCAGAAGAATCACTTGAACCCAGGAAGCAGAGGTTGCAATGAGCCGAGGTGGTGCTGAGCCAAGGTTGTGCCACTGCACTCCAGCCTGGACAACAAGAGCAAAACTCTGTCTCAATCAATCAATCAATCAATCAATCAATGAAACAGAGCATAAAAGTTTGGAAATTTTGTAGCCTGATGATGCAGTAGGAAAGAAAAATCTATTTTCTGAGAAGAAATTCAAGCCAGCTACAGAAATTTGCATAAGTAACAAGGAACCAAATGTTGATTACCAAGACAATAGGGAAAATGTCTCCAGGGCATCTCAAAGACCTTTGTGGCAGCCCCTCCCATCACAGGCCTAGAGGTTTAAGAGGAAAAAATGGTTTCATGGGGAGGACCCAGGGACCCCTGCTGTGTGCAGACTAAGAACTTGGTGCCCTCCATTCACAGCCATGGCTCAAAGAGGCCAATGTAGAGCTCAGGCCATAGCTTCAGATGATGCAAGTCCCAGGCCTTGGTGGCTTACAAGTGGTTTTGGTCCTGCAGGTACACAGAAGTAAAGATTTGAGATTTGGGAACTTCCACCTAGATTTCAGAGGATGTATGGAAACATCTGGATGTCCAAACAGAGGTGTGCTGCAGGGGTGGAGCCCTCGTGGAGAACCACTGCTAGGGCAGTGCAGAAGGGGAAATAGAGGGTGTGAGTCCCCAAAACAAAGTCCCCACTGGGTCACTGCCTAATGGAGCTGTGAGAAGAGGGCCACTATCCTCCAGACCCTAGAATGGTAGATCCACTGACAGATTGCACAGTGAACCTGGAAAAGCCAGACACTCAACAGCAGCCTGTGAAAGCAGCCAGGAGTGGGGCTGTGCCTTGCAAGGCCATAGGGGTGGAGCTGCCCAAGACCATGGGAACTACCTCTTGCATCAGTGTCACCTGGATATGAGACATGGAGTCACAGGAGATCATTTTGGAGCTATAAGATTTGATTGCCCTGCTGGGTTTCGGATTTGCATGGTGTTTTTATTCCCTTCATTTTGGCCAATTTCTCCCATTTAAAATGGATGTATTTACCCAATGCCTATACCCCATTGTATCTAGGAAGTAACTAACTTGCTTTTGATTTTATAGGCTTATAGGCAGAAGGGACTTACCTTGTATCTGATGAGACTTTGGACTGTGGACTTTAGCATTACAGCTGAAATGAGTTAAGCCTTTGAGGGACTGTAGGGAAGGCATGATTGGTTTTGAAGGCAGCTATGCTCACCACTATACCACCAACACCCACCCAGCATGATTGGTTTTGAAATGTGAGGACATGAGATTTGGGAGGAGCCAGGGGTGGAATAATATGGTTTAGTTGTGTTGTGTCCCCATCCAAATGTTATCCTGACTTTTAGCTCCCATAATTCCCACATGTTGTGGAAGGGATCCAGTAGGAGATCATTGAATCACGGGGGTAGTTTCTCCCATACTGTTCTCGTGGTAGTGAATAAGTCTCAAGAGATCTGGTGATTTTATAAGGTGGCTTCCCCTTTCCCTTTGCCCTCATTCACTCTCACCTGCCACCGTGTAAGACATGCCTTTTACCTTCCACCATGATTGTGAGGCCTCTCCAGCCACATGGAACAATGAGTCCATGAAACCTCTTTTTCTTTATAAATTATCCAGTCTCACATATGTCTTTACCAGCAGCATGAAGACAGACTAATACAATATCTGTTAGGTCTAGTTGATTTATAGAGCTATTCAAGTTTTCTATTTCCCTGTTGAATATTTTTTTAGATTGTTTGCAAAATATTTACTTTTTTTAACCTTTATTTTATGTTCATGGATACATGTGCAGGTATGTGTCATGGAGGTTTGTTGTGCAGACTATTACATCACTCAGGTACTCAGCCTAGTACCCGTTACTTATTTTTTCTGATCCTCTCTCTCCTTCCACCCTTCACCCTCAAGTAGGCCTTAGTGTCTGTTGTTTCCCTCTTTGTGTCCATGTGTTCTCATCATTTAGCTCCCACTTACAAGTGAGAACATGCAGTATCTGGTTTTCTGTTCCCGCGTTAGTTTGCTAAGGATGATAGACTTCAGCGCCATCCATGTTCCTGCAAATAATATGATGTCATTCTCTTTTATGGCTGCATGGTATTCCATGGTGTATAATTACCACATTTTCTTTCTCCAGTCTCCCATTGATGGGCATTCAGGTTGATTCAATGTCTTTGCTATTATAATCAGTGCTTCAATGAACATACATGTGCATGTGTCTTTATAGTAGAATTATTTACATTTTGGGGGGTATATAGCCATAATGGGATTGTTAGGTCAAATGGTATTTCTGATTCTAGATCTTTGAGGAATTGCCACACTGTCTTCCACGTTGGTTGCTCTAATTTACATTCCATCAATAGTGTTTAAGCACTCCCTTTTCTCTGCAACCTTGCCAGCATCTGGTATTTTTTGATTTTTTAATAATAGTCCTTCTGACTGGTATGAGATGGTATCTCATTGTGGCTTTAATTTGCATTTCTCTAATGATCAGTGCTACTGAGCTTTCTTCCATATGCTTGTTAAAAGTGGGCAAAGGACATAAACAGACACTTTTCAAAAAAAGATATACATCCCTGTTAAATGTTTCCTAATTATTCTACCTATTTTTGAAAGTGAAGTACTGAAATCTCCAGCTAATATTATTAAATTTTCTTTTCCTTCCCTCAATTCTTTCAGGTTTTGCTCCTTATATTTGGGGCTCTATTTTTAGCTGCATGGATGTTTATAATTTTCATATCTTTCTTTTTGCTTGATCCTTTTATCATCCTAAATTTCCTTTTTTCTTCTAATACTATTTTTGTCTTAAAGTTGATTTTTTCTGATGTTAGTATAGTGATTCCAGTTCTCTCTAGGTTGCTGTTTTCATGGTATATGCTTTTTTCATGGTATATCTTTTAATATCAACCCATTTGTGTCTTTGAATATAATGTGTGTCTGTTATAAGAAGCATAATTTGGATCATGTTTTTGTATCCATCTTGCCAGTTTCTACATTTTGATGGAATATTTGATCACTTTACATTTAATATAATTACTTATAAGATAGTATATATATCTGCCATTTTGTTATTTATTCTCTATATATCTTTGTTCCTCTATCCCTAAATTTTCATCCACTTCTCTGTTAAGTAGATACTTTCTAGAATCTTATTTTAATGTCCTTACTTTTTCTTGTAATATATATTTTTAGTTATTAGCAGTTTCCCTGGGCATAACAATTAGCATCTTTTAAGACAATGTGGTTTAGATGAATACTACCTCATTTCAAGTGTATACAAAAATTTGGTTCAGTGTATTGATAAACTGTTAGTTTCCAGGTAAAGTCTTAACACATTTTTTATACCTAGGCATATGATATATGTATTTCTAAAACTGTGTAGATGATTTTGTTAAAATTCACCCACAAATTAGAGTCACTGATCGCATCTAAGCAAATGATTAATTTTATACCTAGAAGGGTAGAGGCCATATAGAGGAATTTATTCCCCCAATCCTTACATGCTGTTAAAATCAGTGCCAGGACATCTTTAGGCCAGTGCCCTTTCAATCTTAAGGGATAATAGTCTTTTCTTTTGGGTATCTTAGCTCCAGAATTCATTTTTAGAGAGATGCATCATTGAGGATCTCAAAATTCTATTGACTGGGACACTCAAGAGATTTAAATGAGTCTCTAACTCTCCATGGGTTAATTTCTTTGTTTAAACATTATCTGAGTCACTATGAATAGCAGGATCTAATCTGCAAGGAATCACAATTTTTAATTTTTATTTTTTTCTTTTCAGTCAATATACAAATCCAAGCATCAAAATACACATAACAAAAGAAAACATTAAACTGAAAATTTGAGCCACCTCATCTCCCACATCTCCTCAGGCAGGGCAGGTCACTAACTAATCACCTACTTTATTCCCAACTCTTCAATCACTTACTGTGTATTCATACTTGTCATTACTCCCCTATTTTAACTGCAAAATATAATAGTATTGAAATGGTAGGACAAATGCCCTAGAAATAAAAAGAGGGAAACCTCTCCCATGCAGACACCAGAGAAGTTATTAGTATAAATGCACTCACTTGACTGCAGAAAGCACATTTAGCACAGAGGGCTCTTCATCTGAGGGCTATTCGCACCCTAGGGATAAAACCACTAAGGTTCTGGGCACTTGATAATAGAATGAAATCCAAAAATACTAGCTCTTGTCCTATTACATGGTTTTACCAATTCACCCAGGGGCAAAGCTTTTGTTCTCTGGATGATATGTGAACTTGATAGGCAACTGTGTATCCGTATGGTCTGTTCCTGTTACATTGGCTTGGAGCCCAGCCCTGTACAAAATATCACTGATGAAAAACACTTAGTATCCCTGTTTTCATCTCTAGAATACTGAAAGGTGTCCATATTTTTATCAGTCAGCTTATGTCCAGTTATGTGATAATAAATGATACATAAAGTAGTAATTGTAACAAAGGGTTATTTTCTTCCACATTAAATATTAATTAGGGATGTGTTCCAACCTGCTTAATGCCACTTTAATTCAGTGACTCAGAAGAAATTCTATTTTCAAACACTGTTGTTCTCATGACAGAGGGAAAAGATATCATGGTGAAGTATACACTGACCACTAAAGCTTCCTCTTATAAGTTACACATACCACTAGTGCTTATAATTCATTGGACGAAGTGAGCCATTATTCAAGTTTGATGGCAATGGGGCAAAGGTATATACAGTCCTTTTGCAAAGATTGGTATCATATTCAGGGAACTCAATGGAGAGACATACAATGGAGGTACAAGATATATCATGAAAATGAATGCAATCTACTGCAATATTCATTAAGAGATATCTTTTTTAGGAAATCAAAGCTCTAAAGCTAACAAATAGATTTGTATTTGCAGTGTTCAATATTGTAGCAATAAGCCACATATGGCTAGTGTACACATTAAACATGGCAAGTGAACTGAGACACTGAATTTTTTGTTTTATATAATTTAAATTTAAATTTACTATATTGGACAACTCAAAGGTTCGAATGTAGAGGAAAAAAAAAAGATAACCACTAGGTCCTGAATAAAATAATCATGATAGTGATGCTTGAGAAAGAATAGAATGGGGGAAGTAGTGGGAAATCACGCAATAAAATATCTGCATGGGTGATAAGAGTTTAGTGACAAAGCAGAACTTACTCTTGACAAATACCTCCATAAAAATAGCTGGTTGCTTAAAAAAAATATTTTTAAAATGTTGATGTGACATTGCAGAATGTTAACGTGACCCTGTAAAACTTTTTTTTTTTTTTTTTTTTTGACGCGGAGTCTCGCTCTGTTGCCCGGGCTGGAGTGCAGTGGCCGGATCTCAGCTCACTGCAAGCTCCGCCTCCCGGGTTTCCGCCATTCTCCTGCCTCAGCCTCCCAAGTAGCTGGGACTACAGGCGCCCACCACCTCGCCCGGCTAGTTTTTGTATTTTTAGTAGAGACGGGGTTTCACCATGTTAGAATAATGAAAAATGACTATGTGCTTCTGGAGTGAATACAAAGAACATTTCTCCCCAAAAGCAAGAACAAGGTCTGTGTTTGGAAATTTCTAATGACTACCTAGAATGACAAAATGGATTTCTCAGCTTTCAAGAGTTAGCATGGCCCTATGACTTTACCACTCTCGAGGCTGCATGTATGCCTCTGTAGAAACAGGCTTCCCGATTGACATTCATTGCACACAAAGTGAGCGTAAGTGTAAAAGCTTTTCTTTACTGTGGTGTATACACTACCATAAAGACTGTATTCTGAAGTTCTTCCTATTTTGCTTCTTTAGTAGAAACACACCACCAGGTGGGCGCGGTGGCTCACGTCTGTAATTCCAACACTTTGGGAGTCTAAGGTAGGCAGATCACCTGAGGTCAGGAGTGCAAGACCAGCCTGGCCAACATGGTAAAACCCCATCTGTACTAAAAATATATAAAAAAAAAAAATTAGTGTGGCATGGCAGCATGCACCTGTAATTCTAGCTATGCTGGAGGCTGAGGCAGGAGAATCGCTTGAACTCAGGAGGTGGAGGCTGCAGTGAGCTGAGATCATGCCACTGCACTCCAGTCTGGGCAACAGAGTGAGACTCCCTATCAAAAAGGAAACACTGTCTCAGTCCTACTTCCAGCCTCAGTCCTTTCATTCCCAGGGCTCATCTTAGGCTCTCATAAAACCTGTAAAAAAAGTTTTTAAGTGGAGTCCGTGCTTGTTTTACAGAAAAGGGTGATGGTTAAGGATGTGGCTCTCTGGTTTGAGCCCCGACTTTGCCACTTAAAGTTGTGTAACCTGGCACAAGTTGATAAACTTCTCTGAGTGGCACTTATTCCATCTGTCAAATACAAATAATAGCACCTACCTAATTTCTTCTGTGGATCACATGAACTAACGAATGTGAAGTGCTTAACCCATTTTCCAGACACACCAAAAGAAGTACTCAGTGAATAGCAAGGTTATGACAATAATTCATTACAACTTCATTTTTTTTTAATGGGACTTTGCAAAGCAGGGGCCTAAATTCATCACAAATCTAAACCTTATGACTCCTAATATATTAGTGACACCTCACTGTGTCCCCATGAAATATTTATTTTATGTGTTTAGACTGAAAAGGATGCCAGACAGATCTGGATATTGATCCCAGCTCTAGCATTTCCTATCTGGGTGACAATGTGCATACTGTCCTCAGTCTTTTATCTGTAAAATGGAAATACTCATGCCAACTTCCTGTGTGCGTAGGAGGATTAAATTGTTTCCCATGTATAAAGAAACTGTAGTGCCTGGAACAAGTGTTCTATAAAACAGATTATTTTATTAGGGTGCTTACCCTATTGTTGTATTCAGTGAAAGAAATTCCAGATAGGCAAAAAGTATTAAATATTTAATTCCATAATCAACATCTCCTTTATTAATGACTTATAAAGGAGTTCAATTGAAACAGAAGTATATGGAGGGGAGCTCTACACAAGCCTAAACATTTATTCCATTGGAGAAAAAAAAAAACATGCAAAGATTAATTGTTCATTACAGTTACGCAATAAAGAATAAAAAAAAAAAGAGGTTGCTTCATGTTGATGCCCTAGTCCTAATGTAATTTGCAACTAACATAGCAATGCTGTTCTGGTTGCATAAAACTTAATCGTTTTGACAGCATCTTGAGAATTTTCTTTTTAAAACAAAAAGAGAGATAGATAAACAGATGGAGAACAAGAGAAGACCTTAGAAATGATATTCATTTGGAGTACCACAACCATTCTATAAATCTTTTATGGGGAACATGGGATCTTGACTAACACAGACTTTACTTGGCAGGCTAATGTGTTTGACCTAAGGTCAGTATTAATGAAATAACAATTTAGTATTTGAACATGAATAAAGTATACTTAAATTATGTAGCTTTTGGCAAGCTAATTTTTAGGGCTCTTTTAGTCATGGCCTTTTCATAGTAAGCATTGAAAATAGTAGGATTCACATCAAGAGTTATAACATGTGTCATGGTGGTCCCTCCAAATTATTCAAGTTCATCATACCCTGTTGCATTGTTAGACCTGTTTCATGCAGGTCACATACTTTGAAATTTCTCCAGCAGATTTAATTGGAGTATGATTTATTTATTTACTCATTTTGTTATTCAACTATGTATTAGAAAGCTCCTCTGGCCAGGCACGGTGGCTCACTCCTGTAATCCCAGCACTTTGGGAGGTCGAGGCGGGTGGATCACCTGAGGTTGGAAGTTCGAGACCAGCCTGACCAACATGGAGAAACCCCATGTCTACTAAAAATACAAAATTAACCGGGTGTGGTGGCGCATGCCTGTAATCCCAGCTACTAGAAAGACTGAGGCAGGAGAATCACTCGAACCCCAGAAGTCGAGGTTGCGATGAGCCGAGATCGCACCACTGTACTCCAGCCTGGGCAACAAGAGTGAAACTCTGTCTCAAGAAAGGAAAGAAAGAAAGGAAGGGAAAGGCAAGGTGGAAGGAAGGAAGGACGGACAGAGGGAAGGGAGGGAAAGAAAGGAAGGAAAGAAAGAACAAAATTCTGGTCCTAAAAGGATTTTAAGTATATGTGAATGTGTGTGTGATCTGTGTCTGTGGTGTCTGTGTGTGTCTTGGAGTGGAGAGATACATTAGCAAATATGTCAAAAATTATTCCAATGTGAAAATAGTTAAATATGTTAATAAATAATATGAACACTCATATATGTATAATGTATATAAGCTGACTATACCGCATACATTCTGACTATAAATTATAGTTAGCTCCCTATACATGGTACGGCAGAAGGATAAGAAATATTTCAGCCCAAGAGAAAACCTTACAATCTGACTTTTGTGCAATCACAGCAGAGTCTGTAGGTATCTTGTTGTATAGTAAATACTCTAGCTTATTGTGTAGTAAATACAAGCCAGAGTTGAAGAACAAGCTTATTTTCTCAGTCATTTTCTTTCCATCTCCACTTGCTTCTACACTCAACTTTCCACAACAGTTGCTTTCAAAAGAAAGAAGAGTCATTCTAAAATTAATAAAATGTGGAAAATAGGCATATTCATCTGTTAGGGCTGTCATAACAAAACAGACCGGGAGGTTTACACAACAGAAATGTATTTCTCACAGTTTTAGATGCTAGATGTCCGAGATCAGAATGAGAATGCTGTCCAGTTGGGTTTTGGTGAAGCCTCTCTTTCTTGCCTATAGACAGTCACCTTCTCTGTTTTCTCATTTGGCTTTTCCTCTGTGCATGCACAAAAGGAGAGAGATCACTGGTATCTATTTCTCTTCTTGAAGGACACCAGTACTATCAGACTAGACCCTACCTTATGGCCTAATGTAACCTTAATTGCCTCATTAAGGGCCCTAAATTCAAATACAGTCACATTGAGGGTTACGGCTTCAACATATGAAGGGTAGAGGCATGATTTGATCAATAACAATGGAGCTGCTAAAAAATGAAATTTTGAAATTGCACTGTGCATGGACCAGCAAAGAGCAGAATACTAACTGGGTGCTCATTTCAGACCCTGTAACCACTAAAGATGTTTGTCATCCTTAAACTAAAACATAACTTACTTTTTAAATAAGTTGTAAGTAATACCTTCCTTACCAGAATTCTGAAGGTAACATTTGCTTTCCATTACCATGGCTCACATTTGATTGTACTGGCAGGAAGTCAAGATTCACAGAGCCCCCTTCTGTATAACTAAAATTAATATACAGTAAGAATAGAAGGGGCCCGTGGCACACAACATTAAATGATGCCAGTTAGAAGCAAATATTATACTGAGTTCAATGTGTTTATTTCAGAAGAAGGCTGGAAAAAGCAACCTTAATCCCCATATCGAGGGAACAGAATTCTTTTTGAAAATAGGGAAAGAAGAATTACTGAAAATCCCCTACCATTACTGTAAATTTGAGATTCTCAAGGCCTAACTATCTCATGGTCCCTAGAGTAACCACATAAATGCAAAACTTTGTACAGTAAATATTACGAAGGGTGAAAAAGCCAAAATGTCCTCACTGATAGAATTGAAAGACTTGTAATTTGTTTGGAAATTCTTTAATTCAAGCAAAGAACCTGATTAGAAATTTATGCATAGTCCTAAGAAAAGCCATGGCAGCATTTTTTCTTTCCCATTAGAAAAGCCAGAAATTGGCTAACAACAACAAAAAAAGGCATACAGATTATTTTAGTCAGCTCAGGTTACCATAACATAATTCCATACATTGGTTGGCTTAAATAACAGAAAGTTATTTCTCACAGTTATGGAGGTTGCGGTTTCATTATCAGTGTGCAGGGATGGTCCAATGCTTGTGAAGTGTCTCTTTCTGGTTTCTGTTGAGATGGCTAATTAGGTTTACAGTTCATACCCACACAAATTTTCTTATCAAAGAGTTGGTCAGTCACACACTTGAAGTTATCTTCCAAATATGCTTTCTCAACTTTTGTGATGTGGACAGGCTCAGAATTTTACAAGTATTTTTTGACAATTCTTTCTTCAATTTATTTTTCACTTCTCACATTTTATTATAAACAATCATGAGGAATCAAGTCACTCCTTCAATACTTTGGTTAGAAATGTCCTCAGCTAAATATCCAATTGCATTGCTTGCAAGTTCTATCTCTCTCAAAACTTTAGAACATGAATACAATTCAGCCAAGTTCCTTGCCATTTTATGAAAAGGGTTGCCTTTTCTTCATTGTCTAATAGCATGTTCCTCACATCTGTATAAGATATCACTAGAATGGGCTTTATTGTCCACATTTGTATCATCATTCTTCCTATGACTACTTATATATAAGATGTAAACTTTCTCTACAACTCCTCTCTTTTCTGAGCTCTCATCATAATTGTCCTTATTGTGTACATTTCTATAATGCAGCTCAAAACTATTCCAAGTTCTACCCATTACCTAGTTCCAAAGCTGCTTCCACATTTTTAGGTATTTGTTAAATAAGCACCCAACTTGTGGTACCACTTTCTGTGTTAGCTAAAACTGCTGCAACAAAATACCATAGACTCTGCAACTTAAAAGGCATTTATTTCTCACAGATTGGGACACTGGAATTTCAACATCGAGGTGGCACCAGATTTGGTTCTTGATAAGGGTCCTCTTCTTCGCTTGAAAACTGCTGCCTTCTCACTGTATTGTCACATGGCAGAGAGAGGGAAGAAGGGAGAGAGAGAGATAATTTTTCTTCTTATAAGAAAACTAATCCCATCAAGGGGGCCCCACCATCATGATTTTATCTAAACCTAATTACCTCTCAAAGCCTCCCCCAAGATGATGATATTGGGGTTAATACTTCAAAATATAGTTATTATAATTAAAATCATATGAGTTATATATATAGATATGATTTAAATATATATAAATATACATATATGAGTTAAAATATCAGTTTACTATAACTAGTGAGTTAAAATGTCATTTCCACTTTTATTCATTATTGAGATAACATAAATGTCAAAAGAGTTGATGCGTATCAATAAGAACCTGTATTTGCTTAATAGCATATTAACTCAATAAATTTGGAAGCAAATTTTAATGACAACTGAAATGTTAGGAATATCTTCTTATGTAATAATTACAACATGAAAGATAGGGTACTCACTGTTAAGGTAATTCTTTAATAGAATTAGATATTCTAGTATTTCTGCTAGAATATCAAACATTATTCATTTTTCAATACTTTCACATTTTCCTCTAAATTCATCATAATATACATATATCCACCTCTTTTAAAGTAACCTTTTTTAAAATTGTAGAATTATATGTCAAGTTTTCATTAAGTTCAGCCCAATTATATTGGAAATAAACAGAAAGTGATTTCTGGTTTCATTGAAGAGGACTGGCAACAGAGAATGGTGCTGGAGAAAGCACCAGGAAATGCTATTAAACCCACTCAGGTTGACAAAATAGTTTCACTTGGGTCAGGAAAGATAAAAGTCTTTCAAGTATAACTTAAGCAAATAAGATGAGGTCAAAATGTAGAGTAACTGCAAGTACATCAGTGAGATGTAAATAAGTGAATTTGTGAGTGTGAGCCAGGTGGCAGAAACAGGTCTACAGCAGAGAATGCTAGGAAGTAGATAAAAGTGTGAAGAAACAGACAATCTTGCCCGTTGGAACTCAAAATGCAATCCATAGACCACCAGCAGCCATGTCACCCGGATTCATAGGCGCCACTCCAGAACCACTGATTCGGAATCTACGTGTAAACAAAATCCCCAGGTGACACATAGAAACGTCAAAGTTTGAGTTTGTTGTTTGGTTCCTGCTCAGTGTCACCTGAAAGACTGCTTCTGTTCTCTGCTATTATTCATGACCTTGGATACTCGTGTCTTTTGTCTACTCTACATCTTTTGTCCAAACGACTTCTTTTCGTTCACCCTAATTATACCCATTTCTTCTTTTATCAATAGGTATATTAAAATCTCATTGAAAACTTAAGATTGACACTCTGAATAAAGGTGAATTAATAAAATGATAAAATAATCCAAAGCTACAGTGACCAAAATATGAAGCCAACATATTAAAAGACTAAAAATAATTATGTATATATGCACATACATAGGGAATATGTATATATATTCCCAGTGTGACACAGTGAGCCTCAAGTACCTATTGAAAAATGCATTTTTGAAATTATTGAATAAGAAAGTAACAATAGTTGTAATGTATTACCTTGTTAGAGCTATAACAAGTACCACAGACTGGTCAGCTTTAACAACAGAAATGTATTACAGTTCTGGACATCAAGGGTGTCTGCAGGGCTGGTTTCTTCTGAAGCATCTGTCCTTAGCTTGTAGATGTTTATCTTCTCTCTGTGTCTTTACGTGATCTTCCCTCGCTGTAGCTATATCTTAGTCTCCTCATAAAGATACAAGTCACACTGAATTAAGACCTACCTAATGGGTCCTGATGCCATTTTAAGAAGCCTTTTAGTCAAATTGGTTCAGTGTATACTCCTTGGGTGATGGGTGCACTAAAATCTCACAAATCACCACTAAAGAACTTACTCATGTAACCAAATACCATCCTTTCCCCAAAAACCTATGGAAATAAAAATAATAAATAATATAAATAAATAAATATAATCTGTAAATTCAAAAAAAGAAGACTTTCACAACCCAAAATGCAATCCATAGACCAGCAGGAGCAGTTCCAAAAGAACACTAGAACTTATTTCTCCTAATTATAACTTTATACCCATTGACTGTCCTCTTCCCCCTCCCCTCTCCCTTTTCCCCCTCCCTTTTCCCCC
>NW_012119154.1:7397524-7413105 GCF_000951035.1 Colobus angolensis palliatus | reverse complement strand
ATTTGATATTAGGCAATGAATACATGTATCAAAATATCACACTACTCCTTCAATAGGTATAGTTACATGTCAATTTAAAAATAAAATAAAAAGAGTATATATATATGTCAAAAATAATTAAGCACACTACAAGATATCAAGACTCATTATATAGTTATAGCAATTATGACAGTGATATTGGCATAAGGAGATACAAAAGGACTCTGAAACAGAATAGAGTGCAGAGAAACACACTTACATGGCCCTCTGTCAATTGACTTACGACAAAGGGAATACTGCAGAGCAGTGGCATAAGTGTGGCCTTTCCAATATGGTACTGGATGAACTGAATAACCTTGTTGAATAAAAAAATAAATCTTGGTTCCCTACCTCAAACCATTAAAAAAAAAAAAAAACTATTACAGATGGGTTGCAAATCTAAATGTGAAAGATAAATAATTTTAGGAGAAAGCATAGGAGAATATCGTTATGTCTTTGGAATAAGCAAAGATTTTTGACACAGAAAAAAGATGTGCAAATCATAAAAACTGGTACACTTGATTTTGTTAAAATTAATATAGTTCAGTTTTCAATAGATACCATTAAGAGAGGAAAAAGGTAAGCCACATATATAACATAATTGCAGTGTATCTATCTGACAAAGGGTTCTTACCTAAAATATATAAAAAATGTTATAAGTCAGTCCAAATAGGTAATTAAATATAAAAAAAATAAACAAAAGGTTTGAATAGAAACTTTACAAAGGAGGATATCCAAATGGTCAGTAAGCGTGTGAAAATGTGCTGAACTTTATTACTCATGAAGATAAAGCAAATTAAAACTACAGTGAGGTATCATTAGCCTCCCATCAACAAGGCTAAAATAGTAAGAACAACAACAAAAAAAAGCAGTGTTTAATATTTCTAAGATTCTCCAAGTTTTTTTAGTATACTTTAAAATCATGAACCCAAAGAATAGGAAAAGTAAGATTACATTAAAATCTTCACATTATAGAAATCATGTCCAATATTTCTAATTCATAATGTTAGATTTAAAATAGCACTGTCAAACTCATGTCCAAAATGGTTTTATCCATGGAACTAATTAAAAACTGATTAAAATTGCATCTTAGCATCAAGTAATGCTAAAAATTACTTCTTAGCATCAAAGTAAGGTAATAGAACCACCTGTTTGGCTGCTAAGTTATTCATCAAGTCAGCAGAAGATCAACTCCATGTCAAATGCAAGTTACTGTAGACTACACTTCTCAGTATAACTGGCATAGTAATTTAGATTATCAGCTTCAGTTAGCTTTTTAAAAGTATGTGACTATACTGTGATAAAATCATTTTCATTTGAAAAGGAATAGATTTCTTAGACTTTTCTCAAACATGTTGTCATTAAGTGGTTATTTTTAAACCTTAGCCCAGAAATTAAAAGATATCTTAAGGGAGTTATCTTAGGCAGGAAATTTTATAACCAAATCACTCTGAGGATGCTAGAAAGATACTGCCTTATTGTCTGTCCTCACATCAACCTGGGTATAGCAATCAAAGATACCTGCAAGTAAGAGTGGTCTGCTCTTAGAAGACCAGAGGCTAGTTTCTCTGAGGTGTTTTGGTTCTGTTAAGCATGGGCTGACCAAAGAATTGAGTGCTGGTAATCCAGAGGAAGAGAAATGGCACAACTGCCTAAGACATTTACCAAATGGAAATGATGGAGGATTCTCAGACACATATGTAATATGTACAAAATATGAGGTAAAATTGAGTCAGCTATGGAGAGCCATGAGACTTTGAGAAAGCTGAAAAACTGGAAAAACATGTTCATTCAAGTGTTTTATTGCTGTGTAAGAAACCACACCAAAACTTACCAGCTTATTTTCTCACAATGTTGTGTGTTAGGAATTCAGGAAGAGTAAAATGGGGCATCTCCTCTCTATTCCACAGTGCTTGGGACCTCTGCTGAGGTGGTACACAGACAGCTGCTAGCTGGGATTGCTACATTTAGGTCACATGTCTGAGGCCTCATTCTGGCTCTCAACTATGTTTCTCAGTTCTCTTCCATATGGCTTCTTCGTGTGACTTTGGCTTCCTCATAGCATGGTAGAAGAGGACTATCTCCATTGTGCAAGGCTTAACAAAAATCTGCTGACATGATACTTGCTAATGTCAAACTGGTCAAAGCAAGTTATCTAACCAAGCCCACAGTCGAAATGGAAGAGGACAATACACAACGTGAATTCCACTTTATCTGGAGGCAGTGGTATGTTTGTAAATATTTAACAATCAACTCTTCAAGAGAAACAGCTCATATTTGTAGCATTTGTCAATGTCCAGGTTATGAATACTCCAAGCATGGCCCTTTAAAGCTACCAAGTGACAAGCCAAAATAACAAAAGATAGAGTTGGGACAAGATGTACACAATTGGCTTTCATAAGCTAGTACAAGTTGGCCGTAGCATACCACTGTCTGGAAACTTAAGCTGTGTGAGCCTATAATGGGGACCAATACCTAGAAGACTGGAAAGATCAGAACCACCACTGATGAGATCAGAACACCTAGAATAAAAAGTGAAGATACTTTAATTTCACCCACCTCATCTATAGGCCCCAATACCACATTTTGGAGAAGGGAAGTAGAAAGAATTTTAATTTTGAAGGCATGAACATTAACGTATTTGACCTATTGCATCTAACTCAGCTCAATGGGTTCAACTAAAATATAGTATTCCTTGTGCCCTAAAAAGTGTGGGTTTGTAATGTAGATTGAATCAAATTAGAGAAAAGTATAACAAATTTCTTAGATTGGCTCTCAATATATTGTCCAGACTGGCCTTGAAATCCTGAGCTCAAGGGATCCTCTTGCCTCAGCCTCTCAAATAGCTGAGACTGCAGGCACATGCCACCACACCCAACTATAAAATTATAATTTAAATGAGGATTTTTATTAGAATATAGTGTTGTGGGACAATCAAAGACCGGAGAGACCAAAAAACGTTCAGGAGAGTTTATTAAATTTAAGCTGATCACTGACAGCCGGACATACATCCAGAAAGTCTGAGCCCCAAACAAAGTGCTTTTCCTACTTTTAAACATCTTAAGGCGGGAACCACGTGAGGCAAGAAGCAAGATACAGAAGCAAGAAACAAAGGCAGCATTACAACATTTCTTACATCTTGAGAGAAATACGTCTTGCAACCTAAAAATCAGTCTTGTGACTTGCAGCTGTGCAGGAACTCGCTGGGCCTGTAATAAACATTGAAGAATGTGGAGTTGGGGAGTATAGATAAGGTCCACTGTCCACAGAGAGAAGACAGGCTGTTAATACTCTCTTTTAACTTGAGAGTACAGTGGTTGGAGGGGGCGGTGGTCACACTTTGCAGCAACTTTAAGAGGACTTTAAAATTTCTATTACTACTACTATTAGATTATAGTTGATTTCATTAATTCTTTCTTCACTCCCCCCTTTTGGTGCTCAACACAATTGCAAATTAGTAAAGAGCACCACAGATAGCTATTTCTTCTTGAGTGGGTACATACTCATCTTGGGATACCGGTTGGTACTTTTGCAGAGCCATTGTTCGGGTGGTGGTATGTCTGTCCTTGGCGGCTCTGATGCTGACTGTTTCTTGTCCTAGATTTTTACAGATGGTCCCAATATTATTTAGTTTACTGAGATGTACAGCTTGGCAGGCATCAAAATATATGGAGACAGGCCCTTTACGTGAGTAAGGGAATATGTTCATTTTGTTTACAATGAACAAACCCCCCAGTTTCTGTGGGGTTTGTATATGATGGCATTAGGGGTTCGCCAATTTGGACTTCAAACCAGAAGTCATAGGGCAAGAACTCTGGGTTATAACATACTTGGGGCTTCCTGTTTCCAGGATCACAGACCAAGTAACTAGTTTGGTTATAGACACAAGTTCCTGTATGAGTCCCTGTACACTCATAGTAGGTCTGTTATAATAGAGTTTTAGTCATACCTTTTCCAGACCAGGCTTCTATCATACAGTGATGGCAGGCATCCTGGTCCCCTTTTATGACCACAGGCGAAAGTATCAGTGGCTTCAGTATTACTAATATGATTAAACTTATACTATGCATGGGCACCCTTCTGGATAACAAGCTTGGCAGCATTTGCAAAGATAACATGACAGCAAAATAATCAGTACAAGTAAGAATATAACTATGTTTGTAAATTTAATCCACATTGACTTATCTATCGTTGACTTCCTCAGGCTTTGGCTGTGCATAGACTAGTCAGCTTCCAGTTGTGTGACTAGAGCAGGGCTCGATGTTTCTTCAAGCTTCAGCCATGCAGGGACTGACCAGCCTCCGGAGTGGTCAGCGCAGGGCAGTTGTCCTTGTCAGTAGTGGCTTGGTTTCACTGCAGGATCAGCCGTGTCGGGCGGGCTGGGTTTTGTTGACTGGTCTGCTGGTCCTGGGTGGTGGCTGCTGCTGGTTTCAGCCAGCTATGATGAACTTAAGTTGTGATACCTGAAACTTTAACAGCAGTGGGGGTAGACAAGATCACAATATGGGGACCATCCCATAAAGGCCCTAAAGTGGTTGGGTTCCATCATTTGACCCAGACAGAGTCTCCAGGTTGGAAGTGAGATGCTCCGGGTTGGAAGCATCTGTGAGGCTAATGGGTATTCTTTCTCTTACCCACCCTTGTATTTCCTGCATGGCCTCACCTAAGGCTTGCATTTGCCTTCTTAAGGTTAATTCCCCAATTTCTTTTAAATCCCCTTTCTTCTGAGTTTTGATTGGGGGTGGTCGGCTGAACATTATCGCATAGGGTGAATACCCAGTTAATTTAGTAGGGGTGCACCTAACTCGGAGAAGGACCACGGTCAGCACCTGATCCCATGTTAGATGAGTTTCTTGGCAAAACTTCTTTCACAGCTGTTTGAGTGTGCGGTTCATTCTTTCAACTTTTCCAGAACTCTGTGGGCGATAAGCTGTTTGCAGTTTTCATTTGATTTTTTACATCTGCGTTAGCTGTTGTATTATTTTTGCCACAAATGCTGGGCCATTGTCTAGTCCTAAAGTTAGAGGCAGTCCAAATCTAGGAATAATGTCCATTAATAAGATTCTGATTACTTCCTGAGTTTTCTCTGTACTGAGCATGCACCGGTAGCCTCCGGCTCGAGGCAGCTAGGTAAAGTCCACAAGCAGGTTTTCACAGGGTGTAGCTCCAGTTTCTTGAATCCCTGGGGGCCATGTTGGCCCCTGCTGTGGATTGTTTTGGGCACAAGTTAAACATTGATCACAAACGGCTCGAGTGATGGCAGTTAGGCACAACACATAGAAATGCCATCCTACACGAGTTTCTCATGCAGTTTTCCCCACATGCATGTCTTGATGACATTACTTCATGAACTGGGGAGCTATTGCTTCTTGGATGGCGAGCCTCCCATCTGAGAACTTCCACTAAACCTCCTTTCTGGTAACTTCCACTCTCCTGCTCAAACCAAGCCTTTTCATTAGAGGAGTGGCTAGGGGGTTCTGTAAGGTGAAACTCCAGTAAGGGCATGGTAAGGGTTTCCTCTTCCTTCTTAGTTACATCAGTCATTGCAGCTCTTTTGGCTTCTCTGTCCACCTTTCTCTTTCCTCTAGCCTCATTACCTCCTCCTGTTTGATGCCCTTTGCAATGGCATCAAAAAAATACTTCTTTTGGAGCCCATATGGCTTCTAAGAGCTGCTCTATTTTCTTTTTATTTTTGACTTCCTTTCCTTCAGTTGTTAATAATCCTCTTTCCTTATGATGGCTCCATGGGCATGCAGAGTGACAAAAGCATACCTTGAATCAGTATAGATGTGTACTGACTTTCCTTTGGCCAAGAGCAATGCTCTATTGAGAGCTATTAGCTCAGCTCTTTGGGCTAAAGTTCTAGGTCCTTTAAGGGCTGATTCTTTAAGTCTTTTCGGCCTCATCCACTGTTGCCACACAGTGGTGATACCCTGGGCCACACACTGGGGGCTTCCCATGCTCCACCCATTCTATTGGCAGCAGTGTGCCTGGATTTAGAGTATTCAGAGTCTCCAAGGTTATATACAGGTTTTCACACAAAAGCCCTTGATATCTTAACATCCTAGTGTTGGAAAGCCAGCCATGCCCCCTCTGCTCCATCAGGGTGACAACTGCGTGGGGCACCCGAATTATTAACCTTTGTTTAAATGTGAGCTTGTTAGCATCTTCCACTAACAGGGCAGTGGCTGCCAATGCCTTGAAACAGGGTGGCCATCCCACAGCCACCAAGTCTAGTCACTTGGACAAATATGCCACAGGCTGATACCATGACCCTAGTGTTTGTACCAAGACTCCTGTAGCTATTCTTTTTCTTCCATGGACATACGGGTAAAAAGGCTTTGTCATGTCTGGCAGTCCTAATGCCGGGGTCTGGATCAAAGCCTTCCTGATTTCTTTGAAGGCCATGTCCTGCTCTTTCCTCCACTGAAGGGGTTCCTTTTCCCACACTTTGGTAGCCTCATACAATGGTTTTGCCAAGAGTGAGTAATTTGGAATCCAAATGCAACAGAAACCAGCTGCCCCTTAAAACTCCCACACTTGTCGTGTAGTGTCAGGTCAAAGACTACCACACACAGTCTCTTCTTGCTCACGTTCAAGCTCACACTGCCCTTGAAAGATGTTAAAGCCAAGATACCTTGCTTTTTGTGCCTTTTCCTTAGACACCTTATAGCCAGCCTCCCACTGAACATGAAGGAGGCTTTCTGTGCCTTGAAACCACTCTTCTTTGGTGGGTGCAGCCAACAATCAATCATCCATGTACTACAACAGGACACAGTGGTCACTTGGTGGCACAAAAGCCTTCAGGTCTGATGCTAGTGGTTCCTCAAAAAATGGCTGGGGAGTTTTTAAATCCTTGGAGGAGCCTACCTGGTCCAAGTATACTGTGATGAGCCCCACTCAAAGGCAAAGACGCCCTGGCTTTCAGGAGCTAGTGGGATGCAGAAGAATGCATCCTTTATGTCTAAGCATGTAAACCCAGCAGCATCAGCAGGAATTTGCCCAAGCATTGTATGTGGGTTGGGCACAATGGCACATAACATAGCTGCAACCTTATTTACTGCCTGCAAATCCTGTACTGGCCGGTAATCTCCAGAGGGCTTTAACACCAGTAGCAATGGAGTGTTCCAAGAAGAGGCACATCTTTCTATTATTCCAAATTTAAGGAGCCAGTCTATATGCTTTATAATCCCAAGGGTGGCTTCTACTGGCGTGTGATACTGACGGATTCGCACTGGGTAAGTGCCCCGCAGCAGCTCCACCACTGCAGGTGCCTGATTTATGGCTAGCCCCAGGGGATTGTCTTCCGCCCAGACCCCTGGCAGCTTGAGAAATAATTCCTCATACATTGCCATATTTTCCCACTGGTAAAATGCATCTTTACAAATTTTGCGTCTCTCATAGAGTCTCCATTCCTCAGTTGTTGGGACAGTAAGGGTCATTATCATGGTTTTTCTTTGACTTAGGTTTAGAGTCATGTCCTCTTCTGGTGTAAAGATTTGTCCTTATAATTTCTGGAGCAGGTCTCTTCCTAACAAGGACACTGGACAATTTTGCAAATATAAAAATTCATGTTGGACTTCTTGTCCTTCAATGACACACTTTCTGGATTGACCGAAAGGCCTTTTCTCTGATACTCTGGTTGCCCCAACGATAGTAGCGTAGTTTTTAAATAGTGGCCCAACAGGCCGTGTTACCACCGAGTGTTCAGCACCTGTATCTACCATAAAGTCCATCTGTTGGCCTCCCACTTTCATAGAGACCAGGGGCTCCTGGAGGTCTAGAGAGATGGAGCCCGGTCTGTCTCAGTCCTTATATTCCTCAACTCCTGCTAAGCCGACCAGATCAGCATCCAGCTTTAGAACAATGGCTAGAGACTGCAGGCCTTGGCTGGGCATCAGGTCCCTGGCTGCTGCTTTCTTCCTTTTCTCTTTCTGGACATTCATCCTTCCAGTGACCTTTCTGTTTGCATCTCACACATTGATCGCTCTCAAGCCTAGGCTTTGCACTTTGCCTCCTTCTTGGTTGCCTCCTCTCGATTAACAAACACCTTAGTAGCACTTGAATGAGCTGGGTAATATTCATACCCTCAAAACCTTCCAACTTCTGAAGCTTCCATCTAATGTCACCTAATACCTGGCCCACAAATGCCGCATTAACCATGCATTGATTCCGTACAGCCTCTAGATCAAATGGTGTACAAAACTGGAATGCTTCACAGAGTCTTTCATAAAACTCACCGGGACTCTCATCAGCGAATGGCATACCTCTGAAACCTTTCCCGTGTTCATTGCCTTTTTCCCTCCAGCCTTTATCCCATTAAGGAGTGCCTCCCAATACCTCTGCAGGTTTTGCAGTTCTGCCTGGTTTGGATCCCAGTTTGGATCTGCTTCTGGGAACCTCTCCTGTGCATACCACTTGACATAATTTGTGCCTTCAGGCGCATTGCTTTCTAACCACTGTAAGGCTGCCTGAGTAACTCTCCCGCTTTCTCCTGTATTGAACAATGTTAAAAGTAGTTGCTGACAATCAGGTCAGGTAGGGTTGAGAGTCACAAAGATGGACCACATCAAGTCTATGAGGGGCCTGGGGCTTCTCTGTGTAGGAGGGTGTATGCTGTTTCCAGTTTAGGAGGTTAGTGGTGTAGACAGGCTTGTAAACGAAAAGGCATTGCCCTCCTTGTACTTGACCCTATTTATCACGATAAATTTGGCTTTGTGTCTCCTGGAGAAACATCTGCAAGGCTCGGATGCGGCTGGATCTGAGAGGACCTGCCTCGTCACCTTGAAGTGCTTCTTCAGTCTTTATAGGTAGGGGGCTCTGACTCTTCCCTGTGGGATGATGCCTGAGGCTCACTCTCCTCTGAACTTGATTCCTCAGGGGCCGCTTGTGTAGCATCTTGCCTTGGCCTTGCTAGAGATGGACAGATTGGGACATACAGAGGTGGAAACTCCCTCTCCTCGGGCGAGGCCTGCAGAATAGGTTTCTTCTGTTTTCCTTGTGGCTTTTCCTTTCTTTCCACCATCCCTTTAAGTTCTTTTGCTGCCTCAGATCTGGCACCAGCTACCAGGGTCTTACAGTAAGTCTCAAAACAGGCTTGTAACCACTTGGGGCAAGTTTGAATGACACTCAGCCAGGAGTCAATGTATGGGAACAGGTCCAGGTACCCAGGCCGTTTTCTGACTCTGGTTATTACCCTAAACACAAGGCCAATTATCTGTCTATCGTCCTTTCGGTCAGCCACCCAACATTAAAAGGAGGCCAATCTATTTCACAGAGAGTTCTCAATCTCTGAGGGGTTAACTCCATAATCTCCATTATAACCTGTCTTGAAATTTTCCAACATCATCCACTCCGGTGGAGTAGGCTTTGATGCTTTTCCTCCCATTCTACCCTTTGAGACGCACTTTCACTCCTGGACAGACCAGACCGGGTCCTATTACAGGAGGTTCAGATACTGCTTAGTCAGGAGCATGCCTTAATTCCTGTCACAGCTAACTGCAGCTGTGGAGCTGGTCCTGTGGACCATATACAGTGTCATAGGTCTGGTTTTTCCCACACTTGCCTTGGGGCACACAGTACACACTAAGTGATCTCTGCCTCCCCACATCCCACCCTACATCGGTCTCTCTCAGGACCATCTCTTTCACTCACTTTCACACATCTCCCCCATCCCTGAAATGGTTTTACTTTCTGACCAACCCGCGAGCCCCACCCACGTCTGGTGTCAGTTAGGGTGTGAGTTTCATCCAAATCAATGTGCCTCTCCCATTGTCCCAACCCCCTCAGGTCAGACTAGTCCTCATGCCCTGGGAGGTGACCGGGCTCCCCTTCCATCCTTATGGGACACGTCTTGCCTTAGGGTCCAAACCTTACTGCGGTTCAGATGTCTGCACACTGCTCCCGTGACTGTCCTCCAACCCTTTCTACTGGTTCCCTTTGTGCTGTCGGGGGAGGGCTCGGGAATGAGGGAGGGACGTTCTCCTTCCAGGCTGAAGCTCTCCTGGTGGCACCAAGGACCACAGGTCTCCTGTGTCCTGGGGCTCTAGCCCACGGGCAAAGGAGACAGAAAATTGGCCATCTCCAATCCCGGACAGACCTGCAGAAATGTTATGGGACAATCAAAGACTGGAGAGACCGAAAAAGGTTTATTAAATGAAGGTGATCACTGACTCAGCCAGATATACATCCAGAAAGTCTGAGCCCCGAACTAACGGCTTTCCCTACTTTTAAACATCTTAAAGCAGGAATGACGTGAGGTGGTAAGCAAGTTACAGAAGCAAGAAACAAAGGCAGCATTCCAACATTTCTTACATCTTGAGAGAAACATGTCTTGCAACCTAAACTTATCAGTCTTGTGACCCTGCAGCCATGCAGGAACTCACTGGGTCTGTAATAAATGTTGAGGCATGTGGAGTTGGGGAGTATAGATAAGGTCCACCGTCCACACAGAGAAGACAGGTTGTTAATACTCTCTTTTAACTTGAGAGTAAGGTGGTGGTGGTGGTGGGGGGGTCACATTTTGTAGCAACTTTAAGAGGATTTTAAAATTTCTTTAACTACTACTATTAGGTTATAGTTGATTTCACTAATTCCTTCTTCAATAGAGTACTTCTTTTGTAAAACTAAGGGCCAGACCTTAAAATAAATTTTTATTTGAGTGGGTTGAGGGGGAGCAGCAAAAAAAGATCAATTACCTCTCTAAGTAATGGTAAATAATAATTCTAAGGAAAGGAGAGTACTGTACTTACAATAAGACAGTAATATAACCCTTTTCTTACTCATTTTGGATTTAGCTAGGATTTATGTCTCGAACCCCGAGGCCTGGAACACCAGAAGAGGCGTTAGACACATACATATACACACATTAGCACACATTTGGCAATGCCTGACATTTACCACTTAGCCTTAGGGCCTGGGAGATAAAAGGAACCAGTGAAGAATGTGACACAATAGTGATCATATGCCCAAACTAGGGAACTGGCCACTGCTCTAGCTTGTTTTATTTTTTTTTCAAATGGAATGTGTGCTTGTATTGTTTGATATTCTGCTTTTCAAGAGAGCCTGGGCGGGGCACAGTGGCTCATGCCTGTAATCCCAGCACTTTGGGAGGCCGAGGCGGGTGCATCACGAGGTCAGGAGATCGAGACCATCCTGGCCAACAAGGTGAAACCCCGTCTCTACTAAGAATACAAAAAATTAGCCGGGCGTGGTGGCGGGCGCCTGTAGTCCCAGCTACTCGGGAGGCTGAGGCAGGAGAATGGCGTGAACCCGGGAGGTGGAGCTTACAGTGAGCCGAGATCGTGCCACTGCACTCCAGTCTCGGAGACACAGGGAGACTGTCTCAAAAAAAAAAAAAAAGAGAGCCTGGACACACAGATGTTTAAGTGAAATCTCTAGAGCTTCCACATATGTTCAATATCTCTCCCTCCTTTCTCCTTTCCTGCCTTCCTTCCTTTTAATTCTTTCTTTTTTGTTATTTAACATCAAATGGGTCAAAGTTAAACACTGAAACCAAGCAATTTTGCAAATTTAAGTGAACTGGTTTGTGATTTCTGGTTGAGACAAAACTGTGCCTGAGAATCTGCCTTCAGGGTTCTAAGAGTTGCATCTATTGTTGGACTAATATCTATGAAAGTTAACAAACACACATGCCCATAATCTCACTGAACTGGTAGGAATTAAAAATTAAACCCAGGTCCATGCAACTTCATGTCCAGTATTATTTCTGCTACGCATTTTGGATCTTGGGCTGTAGAAATAAGATCTACCTACTGTTATCCAAAGGAAGCATAAAAACATGATGTTTCATATGAATATAAAACTTTATAGTTATGATCACACAGGTTTAATGTATTAGGCACATGAATAGAAGAATTTTCTTACTAAGACTGATAAGATATATTCTGCATCAATCCTATATTCTTTGTTAAATAGAACCACACAAAGTTCAACAAAGACACCCCTCTGGAATCATGGGACCCCCAGAAGCCCTGTAGCAGAATGGCTAACAGAATGAGACTGGTAATTAGTTGCAATGGGTAAAGTCCCTGCCCCAATATTTACTAAAATGAAACATTCAAAAGTGTCTCGGCCTTCTGAAGCTTCATTTCCTTTATAAGATAAAGGTAATAACATTACCTATCTCAGAGTGTTATTTAGAGAAAAACAGAATTCCAAATGTAGAGACTGCATCAGATGACCTAGTGTATACTACGCACTCAAAAAATAACATTGTTATTGACATTATTTGATTCTAGGACTTGTGGGTCACCTTGTGACAAAAACCTCAAAATTTTGATTAAAAACTCAGAAAATTATATTTGGCACTCAAATCACAGGCAGGAGGTGATAAAACGTTTTACTGCTGCTGCTTTCTATTCTGATTTATTGCTACAAACACCCCTCCTCCCCCAAAAGAAAAAAAAAAAAGTCTATGAGGAACCTCTGTGAGGAGGTAATTGTGTGAACTTGTGTGTGTGTGTGTGTGCACGTACATGATAGATATCTACATTTTAGACTAAATCCAGAAGTTTTCTCATTTGCATATAGAGTATATTTCTATCTGCAGGAGGCCGGTTGGACCCTGTCTGTATTTGGAAAACCATTTAGGGAAACTCTAAGTCAGCTTAAAATGTCAAACAATTCTTTGTGACTCGATGGGATTATAGGCTTTCTTTCAAAAATTTCTTCTTTCCGCTTTTTTTGCATTTTTCTTTCTTAATGAATATGTAATATATTTAAAACTAAGAAGTTTTAATTTAAAAGGAAAGTAGCTCAAGAATTATAATAATCATAAGTATTTAGTGATTTTTGATATGACTAATAAAATCAAACAAAAATATATTAATATTTGCAAGTACTTTTGAGACATTATTGGCTTTGAGGATTTGATCAGAATGACCTTGAAATACAGACTGTAATTTCTCTTGAGTAGAGTGGAAAGATAATTTAGGCCAGCACGTTTACCTTAAGTTATATAACAACAAACCTGTATTTTTATTGAAAATGTGACTTACATTGACTTCTACTCAGAGCTAGTAGTTCAACTATTTTTCATAACAAGATAGTTTAAACCCTATAACATTTGTGATTTAAAACAAAAGGGACATATTTAACTCACGAATCTGTTGGTCAGCTGAGTCATTCTTTTGGTGTGACCCACATTTAGCTGATCTGAGCAGAGCTCACTCATGTATCTGCAGTCATCAGGTCAGTGGCTGGCCTGGGATGTCCTCACTCCCATGTCTAATGATTGGCTGGCTGTTGGTCAGGGTGAAGAGGGTGATGTTTCATTTGTCTTCTTCCAGCAGGCCATCCTGGATTTGCACACATCGTTGTTTGCAAGAATCTCAAGAGACTGAAGCTTAGACTTGCAATTGGCACACCATCACTTCTGCTGCATTCTTTTGTTCAGTGTCACTCACCAGGCACAGTCAGATTCAAATAGTGAGGAAAGAGATTTCACCTCTTAATGGTAAGAGCAGCAAATCACACAGCATAGGACATGGATATGAGAGGTAAACAATTAGGGGTCATTACTGAAATTGATTAACTCTAAACCTTGCTGGTATTTGCAAGTGTGGAATCAAATATCCCGCAGGATCAAACTCCTGGGGTTCAAACATTGATGGTATTAAAATAAAGGGGTTGGTATGGTAGTATGTAGAGACACAGTGTACTGTATCAAGATTTTAGGTATAAAACTTCTAATAGCCTAATGAAGTCTCATTCCTTGTGTTCTCACTTTTCCATGTTAATGGAAATGTCACACATTTGGTTCTTTCACAAAAAAGAAAAGGCAACTGTGTTCCAAAGAGCCCCAGTCCTTCTGCCTGCCTTTAATGTAAAACTTCCCAACCAGGACCAGCAATCTCCTCTTCTCTTAGCAAAGGTAGACTCAGTTCATAAGTGTTCTACATGCTCTTTATAATTTTACTCAATAACTTCAATACCAGTTCCAAACAGTAGTTGTGGTTTGAAGGAGAAAAGCAGTGGTATGCTATGAATTCATGTAAGTGGAGTAATTGACTATGGTTAAGAACTGAGCAAGAGCTTTTTTGTTACGGAGAAGTAAGTAAGTTTCACTTACTGAGTAGAACAGTAAACAATTAGAAAACAGATTTTCTCTAGGTGAAATTAAGACTATATAGTACACAGTATGTGTTGTTTATGTGATGGGGGTGGGAGGAGAGGGCTAAGGAGCAATACATCCGGCACTATTTTCCACCTACCTTACATACAATCCCCTTTTTCTTCCTAGTTAATAGAACTACAACTTGAGAGAATGAGAGTATGGCTAGCACGAAAGTGCCCGGCACCCAGTGATGACGAATCATGACTTGTCTAAGCCAATGTTGTTAAACCTGCCCTCAGCTTGTCTAGATTCCCTTATAGACAAAGGTGGTCATGTAATCAGTTGTTGACCAATGAGTCACAAGAAAATATCTAGCAAGGGCAGGGATTTGGGGAAAATAATGTAAGTTTTAAAGACAGTATAAATGCACATTTTTATTTTTCTTTCTTTTTTAAATTTTTGTGGGTATACAATAGGTGTATATATTTATGGGGTACATGAGATGTTTTGATACAGGCATTTAATGTGAAATAAGCATATCATGGGGAATGAGGTATCCATCCCCTCAAGCCTTTATCTTTTGAGTTATAAACAGCCCAATTACACTTTTTAAGTTATTTTAAAATGTACAATTAAGTTACTATTCACTAATGTTATCTTACTGTGCCATGAAATAGTGGGTCTTACTCATTCTTCTTATTTTCTTGGTACCTATTAGCCATCTCCCTCTCTGCTCTCCACTACTCTTCCCAAACTCTGGTAACCATCCTTTTACTCTCTATACCCTTGAGTTTAAATGTCCTGATTTTTAGATCCCACAAATAAGTGAGAACATACAATATCTGTCTTTCTGTTGCTGGCTTATTTCACTTAACATAATGATCTCAAGTTCCATCTATGTTGTTGCAAATGACAGGATCTCATTCCTTTTTATAGCTGAATAGTACTCCATTGTGTATATGTACCACATTTTCTTTAACCATTCATCTGTTGATGGACACTTAGGTTGCTACCGAATCTTAGCTATTGTAAACAGTGCTGTGACAAACATAGGAGTGTAGATATCACTTCCATCTATGGATTTCCTTTCTTTGGATCTATACTCAGCCAGTGGAATTGCTGCATTACAGAGTAGCTCTACTTTAAGTTTGTTGAGGAACCTCTAAACTGTTCTCCACAGTGATTGTATTAATTTACATTCCCACCAACAGTGTACAAGGGTTCCCTTTTCTCCACATCCACATCCTTGGCAGCATTTGTTATTGTCTATCTTTTGGATATAAACCATTTTAACTGGGATAAGATGATATCGTATTGTAGTTGGGTTTTTGTTTTGTTTTGTTTTGTTTTTTTTGAGACAGAGTCTTGCTCTGTCACCCATGCTGGAGTGCAATGGAGTGGTGCAATCTCAGCTCATTGCAAGCTCTGCCTCCTGGGTTCATGCCATTCTCCTGCCTCAGCCTCCCAAATAGCTGGGACTACAGGC
>NW_012119154.1:7392426-7392734 GCF_000951035.1 Colobus angolensis palliatus | reverse complement strand
TAGTTTACATTAGATCTTTTACTTATTTGGTTAATTCATAGATATTTAATTTTATGTGTGGCTACTGTAAATGGGTTAACTTTTTAAATTTCTTTTTCACATTGTTCACTGTTGGCATATAGAAATACTACTGATTTTTCATGTTGCTTTGTATGCTGCAACTTTGCTAAATTTGCTTATCAGTTTTCAATCGTTTTTCTGTGGAGGTTTAAGTTTATATAAATACAAGATTATATCATCTGCAAATAAGGATAGTTTGACTTTTTCCTTTCTAATTTGGATGCCCTTTATATCCTTCTCTTGTCTGA
>NW_012119154.1:7386288-7388169 GCF_000951035.1 Colobus angolensis palliatus | reverse complement strand
TGGCAGATTAAGTCTAATGTTTCTGTGAATTTTCTGTCTGGAAGATCTGTCCAGTGCTGAAAGTGTTATGTTGAAGTGTCCAGCCTTTTTGTATTACAGTCTCTCTCTTTAACTCTAGTAGTATTTGCTTTATATATCTGGGTGATCCAGAATTGAATGCATATATACTTAAAATTGTTATATCCTCTTGATGACTTGACCCCTTTATCATTCTACAATGACCTCCTTTGTCTCTTCTTTTTATTATTTTATTTATTTATTTATTTTTGAGATGGAGTTTTGCTCTTGTTGCCCAGGCCGGAGTGCAATGGCGTGATCTCGGCTCACTGCAACCTCTTTCTCATGGGTTCTAGCAATTCTCCTGCCTCAGCCTTCTGAGTAGCTAGGATTACAGGCACCCACCACTATGCCTGGCTAATTTTTTAGTAGAGATAGGGTTTTGCCATGTTGGCCAGGCTGGTCTTCAAATCCTGACCTCAGGTGATCTGCCCGCCTTGGCCTCCCAAAGTGCTGGGATTACAGCCATGAGCCACTGGGTGCTTCTTAGAGTTGTGGTCTTGAAATCTCTTTTGTCTGATATAAGTACAGCAACTCCTACTCTCTTTTGGTTTCCATTTACATGGAATATCATTTTCCATCCCTTTATTTTCAGGTTATGTGTATTTTTATAGGTGAAGTACATCTCTTCTAGGCAACAGATCATTGGGTCCTATTTTCTCATCCATTCACCCACTCTGTGTTTTTTGATTGGAGAGTTTAGTCTATTTATATTAAATGTTATTGATGAGTTAAAGACTGGTTCCTGTCATTTTGTTTTTTGGTTGTTTTGTGATCTTCTTTCCTTTCTTCCTGTCTTCCATATAAAGAAGGTAATTTTCTCTGGTGATATACTTTGTTTTTAGATTTGTGGTTACCATGAAGCTTTCCAAATAGTATCTCGTAACTTACTTTAAACCGATGACTCCTTAACACTGATTGCATAAACAAACTAGCAAACAAGCAAATAATAAAAACTAAAAGCAAAAAGAAACTAAAAGAAACAAAAATAAAACTAATAGAAACTCACTCTTTAACTTCATCTCCCTGGTTTATAACTTTTACTGTCTCTATCTTATTTTACTGTCTATGTCTTCAAAAGTTATTGTAGTTATTTTTTTATCTTTTTATAACACCAAAGCTACAGTGTTATAATAGTCTGTGATTATCTGTTTTGTACATTCAAATGATTTTTTTTGTTGTTCATTAAACACTTTTTCTTTCATACTGAAGTACTCCCTTTAGCATTTATTGTCAGAAAGGTCTAGTGTTGATGAAATCCCTCAGCTTTTGTCTGTGAAAGTCTTTACTTCTCCTTCATGTTTGAAGAATATTTTCACCAGATAAACTATTCAAGGGTAGAAGTTTTTTTTTTCTTCAGCACTTTAAGTATGTTATGCCACTCTCTCTTTGCCTATAAGTTTCCACTGAAAAGTCTACTGCCAGATGTATTGGAGCCCCACTGTTTGTTGTTTTCTCTTGCCGCTTCTAGGATTCTTTCCTTATTCTTAACCTTGGAAAGTTTGATTTTTTTTTATTTTTTTTGATGTGGAGTCTAACTCTGTTGCCCAGGCTGCAGTGCAGTGACATGATCTTGGTTTACTACAACCTCTGCCTCCTGGGTTCAAACAATTCTCTGCCTCAGCCTCCCAAGTAGCTGGGATTAGAGGCACCTACCACCATGCCCAGGTAATTTTTATATTTTTGGTAGAGATGGTGTTTCACCATCTTGGTCAGGCTGGTCTTGAACTCCTGACCTCACCTCAGCATCCCAAAGTGTTGGGATTACAGGTGCAAGCCACCGCACCCAGCTGGAAGTTTGATTATTAAATGCCTCAGGGTAGT
>NW_012119154.1:7369335-7385401 GCF_000951035.1 Colobus angolensis palliatus | reverse complement strand
TAAAAGACCAATAACTCTTAGATTTGCTCTTTTGAGGCTATTTTCTAGATCCTGTAGTCATGCTTCATTGGTTTTTATTATTTTTTCTTTTTGTCTCCTCTGTATATTTTCAAATAGCCTGTGTATTTTCAAATTATTCAAGCTCACTAATTCTGCTTTATCCATTCTGCTATGAAGAGACTCTGATGCATTACTCAGTATGTCAAATACATTTTTCCATTACAGAATTTCTGCTTGACTCTTTTTAAATTTATCTAAATTTATCTGATATAATTCTTAATTTCTTCTCTGTGTTATCTTGAATTTCTTTGAGTTTCTTCAAAACAGTTATTTTGAATTCTCTGTCTGAAAGGTCACATATCTTTGTTTCTCCAGGATTTTTTCCTGGTGCCTTATTTAGTTTATTTGGTGAGGCATTTTCTGGAAGATGCTGATGGTTATTGATGTTTGTCAGTGTCCAGGCATTGAGCATTTGGGTATTTGTCATAGTCTTCACAGTCTGGGCTTGTTTGTAGCCATCTTTCTTCAAAAGGCTTTCCATGCACTTGAAGTGATTTAGGCATTATGAGCTAAGCCAAACTGCATTAGGGGACACACCAAGCCCAGTAACACTGTGGTTCTTGCAGACTTGTAGAGATACTACCTTGGTGGTTGTACATAAGATCTAGAAGAATTATCTGCATTACCAGGCAGAGACTCTTACTCTCTTTCCTTACTTTTCCACATAGATGATGCCTGTCTCTCTGTCCTGATTGGGGTGACACAAGCCCCCAGTGTGGCCACCATCACTGGGACTGCACTGAGTCTAGACCTGAAGCCAGCACGGTACTAGTTCTTGCTCAAGGCCTGCTGTACCCCCTACCTACCTGCCACCTATGTTTGCTAAGTGCCTAGGGCTCCACAGTCAGCAGGTGGCAAAGTCACCAAGATTTATGTTCTTCCCTTCAGGACAGTGAGTCTTCCCAGGCCCTCCTGCATCCAGAGATGCTATCTAGGAGCCAGAAACTGCAGTCAAAAACCTTAGAAATCTACCTGGTGCTTTATACTACCATGGCTAAGGCCACTCTTCCCTGCCCTTTCCACAAGCCAAGGAGTCTCTCCCTGTGGCTACCACTACCACAGGCCCACAGGGAGTACTATCAGGCTACCACTGATGTTCACTTAAGGCCCCAAATCTCTTCAGTCAGCTTGTGGTATATACTGCTAGGCCTGACACTTACTTACCCGTCAGGGAAGTGTGCTCCCCTGTGGCCCAGGGCAGGTCCACAAAGGCCATCCAAGAATCAAGGCCTGGAAATGGGGACACCAAGAGCTTGATGCTCTACCCCACTGTGGGCTGAGTGGTACCTAAGGTACAAGACAAAGTCTCCTTTACTTTATACTCTGCCTTCCTCAATTAAAAGGAGTCTTTCCCTATAGACAACACAGCTAGAAATGTGCTGAGTCAGACCTGAAGCCAGCATATCTAAGTCATACCCATAGCCTAGGGTATGTATTACCTGGATATAAGTGCTGGTTATTCATGGTTAAAGTACTCTTTAGTCAGCAAATGATGAATTCTGCCATGACTGGCTCCTTCCCTTAAAGGCATAAAGGCAGTGGGTTCCCTTCTGGCCCAGGGTATGTCTAGAAATGTCATCCAGGAGCTAGGAGCTAGGATGGGGAACTTCAAGGGTCTTCCCAGTGCTCTATTGTACTGTGACTGAGCTAGTATTCAAGAGACAACACAAAGTCCTCTTTACTCTTCCCTCTTCTCTCCTCAAGAAGGAAGAAGTCAGTTTTTTTGCTGCGAGCTCTGCTGCCTAGTGTTGGAGGAGGGGTGGTGCAAGCACTCTCTTAGCTGCCCCAACTGGTGTCTCATTAGGATGTGTGCCCCCAACATCCACTGTCTTTGTACCCAGCACAGTGCTAGGACTTACCTTAGGGACCTACACTGCCTTCCATATTTGTTTAGAACCCTAGAGCACTTTAGCCCATGGTGGTGAGGCTTGCTGGAGCTCAAGTTCTGACTGCTGGGATTGGCAGTTCCACTCTGGCTAGGGCTGGTCTAAATCCTCTCTCCGTGGGTGGACATCACCTGAGTTTAGGCTGGGTTTGCTTTCCGCTGTGACAGGGCAGTAAGGAGTTCAACGCACTGTCTCACAGGCACTGAGATTTCCCTTCCTGAAATACACAGATTCTCCATGCCACATAGTCATAGTGGTGGGGATGGAAGAGGGGTGGCATTAGTGATTCAAAATTGTTTTTTCTATCCTCTTCAGTGCTTCTTTCAGTGATATGAAGAAGTTAATACCAGGTACTGTGATTGCTCACCTGAGTTTTGGTTCTTCTGAAAGTGCTTTTTTTATGTAGATAGTTGTTAAATCTGGTGTTCCTGCAGGGGGGATGATCAATGGAGGCTTCTATTGGGCCATCTTGCTCAGCCTCTCCCGTCTGTTGAAATAATTTAAAGTGAACTAAATAAATGGAAAGATATTCTGTGATCATGCATCAGATGGCAAAATACCCCAAATTAACATATACATTCAATGCAAATCTATTAAAATCCCAGCAGGCTTCTTTGCAGGAAAGACAAGCTGATTCTAAATTCATTTTGAAATTTAAGAGATCCAAAATAGCCAAAATAATGTTGAAAAAAGAACAAAGTTGGAAGACTCATACTTTCTGATGTTAAAACATACAACAACCCCATAGTAATTAAGAAAGCGTAGTGCTGGCGTAAGAATAGACATATAGATTAATGGTATAGAAGTCAAAGCCCAGAGATAAACCTTATTTTTACATTAAATTGATTTTCAGAAAGATTGTCAAGAATCTTTCAACAAATAGTGCTGGGAAACTATATTCACATTCAAAACAATGAACTGAACTCCTACTCCATATCAAACAAAAAAAAATAACTCATGATCATTGATCTAAATGTAAAGCCAAAACTCTAAAGCTCTCAGAAGAAAATACAGGAGAAAACCTTTGTGACTCTTAGTTAGGCATACACTTTTATAAAACAGAAAAACGTCAAGCAACAATTTTAAAAAACAGGTAAACTGGACTTCATGAAAATTAAAAATATTTGTTTCAAATGATACATCAAAAAGTAAAAAGATAAATCATAGAATGATGAAAATAGTTGTAAATTATATATGTGATGAGTCTTGTATCTAGAATATATAAGAATATTACAACTCAATAATAAAAAACACAATTTAAAAATGTCAAAGGATTTGAATAAACATTTTTCCAAAGCAGATACATAAATGGCCAATAAACAAATGAAAAGGTGCTCAACATTATTGACCATCAGGAAACTAATCATACTGTAGCATTTTAATTTACATTTATCTTATCTTAAGCATAAGGAAAGTCATAACCTCTTGATTCTTCCTGAGAGTCATGAGATCCCCCATCGCAGTCCCTAGCTCCTGGATGACATTTATAGACACACCCAGGGACAGAAGGGAACCTGCTGCCTTGAAAGGAAAGAACCAGTCCTGGCAGTGTTCATCATGTGCCGACTAAAGAGCACTCGGACCTTAAGCATAAAGTAAATGTAAATTAAAATGCTACAGCTTTAAAAACATGAGGTTAGGGTTATCCTACATTAGCCCCACCTTTCCTTTAATGTTTTAGGATAGAACTAATGCTCTATTCTTGTTAGGAGAAAGTGTACTTACACATTTGATGCTTTTTTAAATTTAAGGCTAACAACTAAACACACACACACTCCACATCATTAGAGAAAAATTTTACAAAAATCAACTCAAAAGAAGGCGGAGAATTAAAGAAACAAAAACATCTGTTATGATGGTATAAGTCCAAATATATCTATGGTTGTAATTCATATAAATGGATGAAAATCACCAAATAAAAATTAGGGGTTTTCATATTATAAAACAAGTGAATGATAGAAACAATAAACCAATGGGCCAGAGTAGTACTAAGTCAAGGTATATGCTGCTTCCTGGAGAAACAACTGTATGAAATCTAAGAGAAGAGTTTAAAATACAGTAACGAAAAAGACACATCATATAAATCAGGCAACCCCAACCCTGGGAGCATGGACTGGTACCTGTCCATGGCCTGTTAGGTACCAGGCAGCACAGCAGGAGGTGAGCAGCTGATGAGAGAGCATGACCACCTGGCTCCACCTCTCAGCTCAGCAGGGCATTAGATTATCATAGGAGTGCAAACTCTGTTGTGAACTGAGCATGCGAAGGATCTAGGTGTGTGTGCTCCCTATGAGAATCTAATGCCTGATGATCTGAGGCAGAACAGTTTCATCCTGAAACTATCCCCACCTCCCACAATGCCCCATCCCCCATCCGTAAAAAAAGTTGATGTCTAAGAAACCAGTCCCTGGTGCCAAAAAGGTTGGGGACCACTGCTGTACAGAGTGAAAGAAAGTGAATAGAAATAAAGAGCATAACTTTCTGAAAATAAAAAAAGATGAATAAAATCAGGTATGTTTGAATATATTTCTATGTATGAAAAATCATTTAGAGATAGTTACAAAATGTCATTAGAGCAAACTCGAATAAAAGAATAAATATATTTTGTGGATGGGAAGCAATGTGATAAAACATAAAATTTCTAACTGTTTAATAATATATTATCTCAATATAATTCCATTCAAAATTACACAGGGGTTTTCATGAAACTTAATAAACTCCACCTAAAATTCACAGGCAAGAAAAAGCATCAAGAATAACTAAGATATCACATGATCTCACTCATGTGTGCAGTCTAAAAAAGGTTGATCTTGGCCTGGCGTGGTGGCTCATGCCTGTAATCCTAGCAGTTTAGGAGGCCGAGGTGGGTGGATCACCTGAGGTCAGGAGTTCAAGACCAGCACGGCCAACATGGCAAAACTCCATCTCTACTCAACATACAAAATTAGCCAGGCATCATGACGGGCGCCTGTAGTCCCAGCTTCTCGGGAGCCCGAGACAAGAGAATTGCTTAAACCCAGGAGGTGGAGGTTGCAGTGAGCTGAGATCGCGCTATTGCACTCCAGCCTGGGTGACAGAGGGAGGCTCTGTCTCAATCAATCAACAAATCAGTTGCTCTTACAAAAGTTGAGAATAAAACTGTGATTACCACAGCCTGAGAAGGGTAGAGAGGATGGGAGCATTATTAGAGGTTGCTCAACAGGTACAATATTAGATAACTAGATAGGAGGATGACTACAGCCAACAATAATGCACTGGATGTTTCAAATAGCTAGAGAAGAGGATTTTGAATGTCCTCACAGCAAAAAAATAAAATAGGGTGATGGCTATGCTCATTACCATGACTTGATCATTACACAGTGTATGCATGGATCAAAACAACATATTGTACCCCATAAATACGTATTATTCCATTATTGTGTGTCAAGAGAATAATAACTAAGATGTATTTGAAGAAGGATAAGGCAGGGGACAACTTGTTATCCCAGCTATAAAACCTTTTTGCAAAGTATAATAAAAACCCAGAATAATGAAAGCACAAAAATAAATAGATTGATTGGTGGAACAGAACAGAAAATCCAAACTAAGACCTGTGATAACTAGATAGATGAGAACTGACTTTACAAATTATGGATAAAGTATATACTCTTCAGTATATTGTGCTTACATAATTGTATATCCACAGTGAAAAAAGGTAAAATACTCCACGCAGTACAAGGAATTAAATTACAGAGATTAAATTTCATAATTTAAAAGTTTAAAACTTTCAGAAGGGAATATAGGACAATATGAGCTTGACATCCTGTAGGAATATTTTAACACAACACAGAAAGTAATCATAAAGAAATAAAATAGTACAATTAATCTCAATTAAATTATTTTTTTTTTTTGAATAATATGAAACACCATAAAGCAACTGAAATGGAAAGTCACTGATTGTGGCTATTCACGAATAAAAGACAAATGTTTATTCTAGTATAAACCCTTTTGGAGCCAGCTGAGCTGGTTAGAAATTGTGCATTTATTACTTAAAACTGAGCTTGAGCAAGTAGCTTAATTTTTTAATACTTCAGTTTTCTTGTCTGTAAAATGGAATTATTACCTACCTTAAAAGATTGAGACAATTTATTGCACTCATATATCTAAAATGCTCAGAAAGTACCAGGAACAAAGCTCAATAAGGGTTAGCTATTACTGTTATTATCCAGAATATATAAATTCCTACAGATCAATTAGAAAAATATAAGCAATCTCAGTTTTAATATAGACAAAATGACAAATACACATACGAATATGCTCATCCCTCCATAATCAGATGCATACAAGGTGAAAGAACACTGAATTCTCAGTTCACAAGTCTTTGATTGAATTAAAAAATCAGGCCTGAAAATACCAAGTGCAGGATCATAATTTATAAAATACAGAACTCATATATTCGCAGAAGTGTAAATTGACACACTATCTTTGGAGATCACTCTGAGAACATGTAATAAAGTTGGAAATGTGCAATAACTCACAAATTCCACATCTATAGCCACAGCTTAGAAAAACTCATCATTTACTAAAGAAGATACATTAACCAATACAAAGCGGACTCGAGACCACCAAACTGTCCATCAGTGAAACAACAGATCAATACATTTTGAAATATTTACATGATGGATTTCTAAGCCATGGTGAACATGAATATGGTAAATAAATTTTGAAGACAGTTTGGCAATTTCTTACAAAACTAAATACACTCTTACCGTAAAATCCAGAAATCATGCTCACTGGTATTTACTCAAATAATTTGAACTTGTGTTGATACAAACACCTGTACATGAATATTTATAACAGCTTTATTTGTAATTTCCAAAACTTGTAAACAACCAAGATGTCCTTCAGGAGCTGAATGGATATACTGTGTGCATTCAGAAAATGAAATATTATGTAGCACCAAAAAGAAATGAGCTATCAAGCTGTGAAGACATGGATAAACCTTAAATGCATGTTACTAAGTGAAAGAAGCCAGCTGTAAAAACCTACATACTATGGTATTTCCACTATATGACATTCTGGAAAAGACAAAACAATAGAGGTAGGGAAAGGACCAATGGTTGCCGGGGATTTGAAGCAGAAGAGGAAGAGATACACGGGCCCAGTATAAGGGATGCTTATGTCACTGAAACTATTCTTTATGATACTGTAATGGTGGATGCACAACATTATGCAGTTGTCAAAATCACAGAACTGCAGATCACAAAGAATGAATCTAATATAATTCTTCACAAAGAATGAAACTAAAGTCTAATGAATCCATTAGACTTTAGTTAATAATAATATATTAACACTGGTTCATCAGTTGTAAAAAATGTACCACTCTGGTACAGGATTCTGACGAAAGGGCTTATGAGAACCTAGTTTCTGCTCAATTTGGCTGTGAAGTTAAAACTGCTATAAAAAAATTTAAAGGGAAAAAAATAATAGAATATCTAGAACTCATGTATGGATTTGAATAAATCTCAAAATGTAAGTGAAAATAAACTGCAAAAATCTACATTAGAGTACAATTAATATAGTATTAGAAAAATGGAAAATATGCTCTTTGTTGTTTTAATGTATACTTATTAAGTGTAATCATATAAAATCATGCAAGGCCTAAAGAAGTATCAGGTTTCAAGATGATAGTTTTTTCTGGAAAAGAAGAAATACGGAATTAAGGAGTGGTAGTTAGGGGTCTTCAATTAAAATATGTAATATTTTCATTCTTCAAAAAAATCAGAAGGAAGGATAGAATCATAAAATATTCCTTAAATGTAAGACAATAAAAGTTGGAATTCTCAAATTGTGCCTGACACAAGTTGGCCCCTTATTAAATGCTCTTGCATGATTCTTGTTCTGGTACTATTTCTTTCAAGTCATGCTTCCTCTCTCTGAGGCCTCTCTGCAGCCTCTCTGCCTAAGACAAAGTGAGAAGTTGGTTTAATGGAAGCAACGGGGGCCTTGGAGGCAGGCAATCCGGACTTGAACATCAGGTCTGCCACCAACTATCTCCACACCCTTGAGCAAGCCACTTAATCCCACAAGTCATTCTAAGATGAGAAGTTTGAATCAGGTCATGGGCAATGTTCCTTCTGTCTTTAATAGTCTATAGCTCTGAGTTAAAACAGTTGTACAAGTGAGCTTAGGGGTTCCCCATTTTAGTAGGTTACTATCATTCAAATAACACTGACTACCTTTCGAAATAGTTCCTATAACTTATACAGCACCTTGTGGTATTCTCTGCAACAAATTAAACATCTCTGTATTTCAGGTTGGTGCTGTGGGCAACATGAGGCATCTGCATCGGCATGGGAATCAACATGTTTGAGGAGTGTGCTGTGTCTACTGAACATGATCGGTTCAGTGATGGACCCACACCATCCACTACCAGCACCAACATCCCCCCTCCTCTTTATCCATTTTTTCTTTTTAGCTCTTCACATCATCCAATATACCATCTTGTTAGGTTTTTATCAGTTTTTCTCTTAGTTTTCTATGTACCTGGAGAGAATATAATGACAAAAATAGCCCCCTTCCATGGAGTTTACATTATTCTACTATCAGGCATAGCACATGCTCATTAAATATTTGTCAAAGGCATGATTAAGTGAACATATGTGTAGCCAGCTTCAAATTAAGAGAGGTCCCAAGTCTATCTGCATTTTAAAGATCCCTTTAACTTCTATCCATGACCTCTGCCCTGCTCTTATCATCCCATAAGCAAAATTTCGATTCTTGCTAAATTGTATTCTCAAAACGTCATGTATATAACTTTTATGGCATTTATCACATCCTGCATTATATTATATGTCAGGCCTCTGAGCCCAAGCCAAGCCATTGCATCCTCTGTGACTTGCATGTAACTGAAGAATCACAAAAGAAGTGAAAATGCCCTGCCCGCCCTAACTGATGACACTCCACCACAAAAGAAGTGAAAATGGCTGGTCCTTGCCTTAAGTGATGACATTACCTTGTGAAATTCCTTTTCCTGGCTCATCCTGGCTCAAAAAGCTCCCCCACTGAGCACCTTGTGACCCCCACTCCTGCCCGCCAGAAAACAACCCCCCTTTGACTGTAATTTTCCTTTACCTACCCAAATTCTATAAAATGGCCCCACCCTTATCTCCCTTTGCTGACTTTCTTTTTGGACTCAGGCCGCCTGCACCCAGGTGATTAAAAAGCTTTATTGCTCACACAAAGCCGGTTTGGTGGTCTCTTCACACGGACGTGCATGTCATTTTGGTGCCGTGACTCGGATCGGGGGGGGCCCTCCCTTGGGAGATCAATCCCCTGTCCTCCTGCTCTTTGCTCCGTGAGAAAGATCCACCTACGACCTCCGGTCCTCAGACCCACCAGCCCAAGGAACATCTCACCAATTTTAAATCAGGTAAGCGGCCCGTTTTTACTCTCTTCTCCAATCTCTCTCACTATCCCTCAACCTCTTTCAATCTTGGCGCCACCCTTCAATCTCTCCCGTCTCTTAATCTCAATTCCTTTCATTTTCTGGTAGAGACAAAGGAGGCACGTTTTATCCGTGGACCCAAAACGCCAGCGCCGGTCACAGACTGGGGAAGGCAGCCTTCCCTTGGTGTTTAATTATTGCAGGGACGCCTCTCTGATTACTCACCCATGTTTCAGAGGTGTCTGACCATGCTGCAGGGATGCCTGCCTTGGTCCGTCACCCTTAGTGGCAAACCCCGCTTTTCTGGGGGAGGAGCAAGCACCCCAACCCCCTTCTCTCCCTGTCTTTACCCCTTCTCTGCTTTTCTGGGGGAGGGGCAAGAACCCTGACCTGTTAATTTTGCACCCCAATCCCTTCCACACCCCAACCCATTTCCCGCTTTTCTGGAGGGCAAGAACCCCCAAACCCCTTCTCTCCATGTCTCTACTCTCTCTTTTCTCTGGGCTTGCCTCCTTCACTATGGGCAACCTTCCACCCTCCATTCCTCCTTCTTCTCCCTTAGCCTGTGTTCTCAAGAACTTAAAACCTCTTCAACTCATACCTGACCTAAAACCTAAACACCTTATTTTCTTTTACAATGATGCTTAACCCCAATACAAACTCGACAGTAGTTCCAAATAGCCAGAAAACGGCACTTTCCATTTTTCCACCCTACAAGATCTAAATAATTCTTGTCGTAAAATGGGCAAACGGTCTGAGGTGCCTGACGTCCAGGCATTCTTCTACACTTCGGTCCCTCCCTAGTCTCTGTTCCCAATGCAACTCGTCCCAAATCTTCCTTCTTTCCCTCCCACCTGTCCCCTCAGTCCCAACCCCAAGCGTCACTGACTCTTTCCAGTCTTCCTTTTCTACAGATCCATCTGACCTCTCCCCTCCTCGCCAGGCTGAGCTAGGTCCCAATTTTTCCTCAGTTTCTGCTCCCCCACCCTATAATCCTTTTATCACCTTCCCTCCTCACACCCGGTCTGGTTTACAGTTTCGTTCCCCGACTAGCCCTCCCCTACCTGTCCAGCAATTTCCTCTTAAAAAGGTGGCTAAGGCTAAAGGCATAGTCAAGGTTAATGTTCCTTTTTCTTTATCCGACCTCTCCCAAATCAGTTAGCATTTAGGCTCTTTTTCATCAAATATGAAACACCCAGCCCAGTTCATGATCCGTTTAGCAGCAACCCTGAGATGCTTTTCAGCCTAGACCCTGAAAGGTCAGAAGGCTGTCATATTCTTAATATGCATTGTATTTTATTACCCAATCTGTTCCCGACATTAAATAAAACTCCAAAAATTAAATTCCAGCCCTCAAACCCCACAACAGGACTTAATGAACCTCGCCTTCAAGGTGTACAATAATAGAGTAGAGGCAGCCAAGTAGCAATTTAATTCTGAGTTGCAATTCCTTGCCTCCACTGTGAGACAAACTCCAGCCACATCTCCAGCACACAACTCTGAACGCCTGAACCGCAGCTGCCAGGGGTTCCTCCAGAACCTCCTCCCCCAGGAGTTTACTACAAGTGCCGGAAATTCTGGCCACTGGGCCAAGGAATGCCCGCAGCCCGGGATTCCTCCTAAGCTGTGTCCCATCTCTGCGGGACCCCATTGGAAACTGGACCGTCCAACTCAACCAACAGCCACTCCCAGAGCCCCTGGAGCTCTGGCCTAGGGCTCTCTGACTCCTTCCCAGATCATCTTGGCTTAGCGGCTGAAGACTGACGCTGTCCCATTGGCTTGGAAGCCTCCTAGACCATCACAGATGCTTTGGGTAACTCTTACAGTGGAGGGTAAAGTCCATCCCCTTCTTAATCAATACAGAGGCTACCCACTCCACATTACCTTCTTTTCAAGGGCCTGTTTCCCTTGCCTCCATAACTGTTGTGGGTATTGACAGCCAGGCTTCTAAACCTCTTAAAATTCCCCAACTCTAGTGCCAATTTGGACAACATTCTTTTACGCACTCCTTTTTACTTATCCCCACCTGTCCAGTTCCCTTATTAGGTCAAGAAATTTTAACTAAATTATCTGCTTCCCTGACTATTCCTAGGCTACAGCCACACCTCATTGCTGCCTTTTCCCCCAGTTCAAAGCCTCCTTCACATCCTCCCCTCATATCCCCCCACCTTAACCCACAGGTATAGGATACCTCTACTCCCTCCTTGGCGACTGATCATGCACCCCTCACCATCTCATCACCCTTACCCTACTCAATGCCAATATCCCATCCCACAGCATGCTTCAAAAGGATTAAAGCCTGTTATCACTCGCCTGCTACAGCATGGCCTTTTAAAGCCTGTAAACTCCCCTTACAATTCCCCCATTTTGCCTGTCCTAAAACCAGACAAGGCTTACAGGTTAGTTCAAGATCTGCACCTTATCAACCAAATTGTCTTGCCTATCCACCCTGGCTTACAGGTTAGTTCAAGATCTGCACCTTATCAACCAAATTGTCTTCCTTATCCACCCATAGTGCCAAACCCATATACTCTCCTATCCTCAATACCTCCCTCCACAACCCATTATTCTGCTCTGGATCTCAAACATACTTTCTTTACTATTCCTTTACACCCTTCATCCCAGCCTCTCTTCGCTTTCACTTGGACTGACCCTGACACCCAACAGGCTCAGCAAATTACCTAGGCTCTACTGCCACAAGGCCTCAAGGACAGCCCCATTACTTCAATCAAGCCCAAATTTCTTCCTCATCTGTTACCTATCTTGGCATAATTCTCATAAATACACACTTACTCTCCCTGCTAATCTCCCAAACCCCAATCCCTTCTACAAAACAACAACTCCTTTCCTTCCTAGGCATGGTTAGTGTGGTCAGAATTCTGACACAAGAGCTGGGACCACGTTCTGTAGCCTTTCTGTCCAAACAACTTGACCTTACTGTTTTAGCCTAGCCCTCATGTCTGCATACAGCAGCTGCCACTGCTTTAATACTGTTAGAGGCCCTAAAAATCACAAACTAGGCTCAACTCTCTACAGTTCTCATAACTTCCAAAATCTATTTTCTTCCCCCAGCCATCGCTCAAGACAATGCTTATGCTGATAAAGTAACTAAAAAGCAACCATCAAAAAGCATCAGATCCCATTGCTCAGGACAATGCTTATGCTGATAACTTAGCTAAAAAAAAGCAGCTAGTGTTCCAACTTCTATCCCACAGGGCAGTTTTCCTCCTTCACATCGGCCACTCCCACCTACTCGCCCACTGAAACTTCCACCTGTCAATCTCTTCCCACACAAGGCAAATGGTTCTTAGGCCAAGGGAAATATCTCATTCCAGCCTCACAGGCCCATTTTATTCTGCTGTCATTTCATAACCTCTTCCATGTAGGTTACAAGCTGCTAGCCTGCCTCTTAGAACCTTTCCATCATGGAACTCTATCCTCAAGGAGATCACTTCTCAGTGTTCCATCTGCTATTCTACTATTCCTCAGGAATTTCTCAGGTCCCCTCCCTTCCCTACACATCAAGCTCCAGGTTTTGTCCCGCCCAGGATGGGCAAATTGACTACTCACATGCTTCCAGTCAGGAAACTAAAATACCTCTTGATCTAGGTAGACATTTTCACTGGATAGGTAGAGGCCTTTTCCCACAGGGTCTGAGAAGGCCTTTTCCCGCCGTCATTTCTTCCCTTCTGTCAGACATAATTCCTCAATTTGGCCTTCACACCACTAAACAGTCTGATAACGGACCAGCCATTATTAGTCAAATCACCTAAGCAGTTTCTCAGGCTCTTGGTATTCAGTGAAACCTTTATATCCTTTACCGTCCTCAATCTTCATGAAAGGTAGAATGGACTAATGGTCCTTTAAAAACACACCTCACCAAGCTCAGTCACCAACTTAAAAATGACTAGACAATACTTTTACCACTTTCCCTTCTCAGAATTCAGGCCTGTCCTTGGAATGCTACAGGTTCCAGCCCATTTGAGCTCCTGTGTGGACACTCCTTTTTATTAGGTCCCACTCTCATTCCAGACACCAGACCAACTTGGACTGCACCCCAAAAAACTTGTCATCCCTACTGTCTTCTGTCTAGTCATACTCCTATTCACCGTTCTCAACTACTCATAAATGCCCTGCTCATGTTTACACTGCTAGTTTACACTGTTTCTCCAAGACATCACAGCAGCTATCTCCTGGTGCTATCCCAAACCACTACTCTAAATTCCCTCTTAAAGTAAATAAATAATCTTTGCTAGCAAGGCTATGCTGAGCCTCCTTAAGCACTCTCTAATTAGATGTCCTAGGTCCTCCCAATTCTTAGTCCTTTAATACTTGTTTTCTCTCCTTCTCTTATTCAGATCTTGTGTCTTCCGTTTAGTTTTTCAATTCATACAAAACCGCATCCAGGCCATCACCAATACAACAAATGCTTCTTCTAACAACCCCACAATATCACCCCTTCAGCTTAATCTCTCCCACCCTAGGTTCCCACGCCGCCCCTAATCCCGCTTGAAGCAGTACTGAGAAACATCGCCCATTCTCTCTCTCCATACCACCCCCCAACACTTCAACACTTTTATTTTTCTTATTAATATAAGAAGGCAGGAATGTCAGGCCTCTGACCCCAAGCCAAGCCATTGCATCCCCTGTGACTTGCAGGTATACACCCAGATGGCCTGAAGTAACTGAAGAATCACAAAAGAAGTGAAAAGGCCCTGCCCCACCTTAACTGATGACATTCTACCACAAAAGAAGTGAAAATGGCCAGTCCTTGCCTTAAGCGATGACATTACCTTGTGAAATTCCTTTTCCTGGCTCATCCTGGCTCAAAAAGCTCCCCCACTGAGCACCTTGTGACCCCCACTCCTGCCCGCCAGAGAACAATCCCCCTTTGACTGTAATTTTCCTTTACCTACCCAAATCCTATAAAACGGACCCACCCTTATCTCCCTTCGCTGACTCTCTTTTTGGACTCAGCCCGCCTGCACCCAGGTGATTAGAAAGCTTTATTGCTCACACAAAGCCTGTTTGGTGGTCTCTTCACACGGACGCGCATGACATTATAGTTGTGTCATCTTTTCTGTAGTGGAGACTAAGTGGAACTGGGCCTAAGTAATCTTATTTTCTACCCAGCCTATATGTCACAATATATGTTGGTAACTATGGGATTGCCATTGGCATCCTGTCCTTCCTCACTCTTTCTTCCTTTCTCTCAATGTCTCTTTTTCTCTCTTCTCACATGCACTCAAGTGGTCCCATTCTAGATGAATCCAATCACCTTCTCTGCTATCCCAAATTTTAAGTTGTACTAAACAAAATATCATAAGTATATAGACAGTGGCTATTAAACAAGTCTTCCCTGTAATCAAGTGGTAATTTATTTACAATCCCCTGGCCTTGACCCTTCTCATCTTAAAAGTGCCTTTCAACTTTTCATGTTTTTCATCAAGGTTCCTAGCCCACCCAGTCTTTTGTTTCTCAGTAAGTGACCTTGCCTCCTACTCAGCACATTCTTCTCATGGAAGAATATTTATTTGTCATGTACAATATTTATTTGTCATGTACAAATTTCATTTGCTTCCCATCCCTATCCACAAATCTTATTAATGCCTGCGTTCACTTTCCTTCCCTTCTCTAGAATCCTTTCTCTCTTTTCCAAGTAACCTGAGATCTTTCTTTGAATAAACCCTTCCTAAGCCTAGGATATTATTACATCCATTATTTCTTCTCTTTTAAAGTATCTATTTTACTAGAGATGGGATCTTGCCATTTTGCCCAGGCTGATCTTGAACTTGTGGGCTCAAGCAATCCACAAACCTCCATGGGCCCTTCACTGGCGCTCACAAATGTGATCCAACTTCTCTCAAATTGAAAAATAATGCCTTCTCTAAATGTTCCAAAATAGAGCATTATTAGGAACAATATATTTTATTACTGAGGAAAAAATGTAAAATGCCAACAAATAAAAAATAATGAAATACCAACAAATTGTCCAAAATACAAAATGTCAACTTCTCATCTTTTACATGTTTATTTTTTTCTCATTGTAAAAACAATGCATCCATTCTAACTAATATCAGGAAGAAGACAAGGATTCCTACATTCATATATATTTAAAAGTGCTCTGGAAATGGTAGCTGGATAATATACAAGATGGGAACAAGAGGTACTAAAACAAAAACTGAGATGCAAAATAATCAACTTGCATATGAAATTATTATATAACTGGAAAATCCAAAGAAATCAACTATAATACTATTAGAACAATGAGAAACTTATAAAATGGCTTATATAGATTTAATATAACAAAATGAAAAACTTTCCTAAAATGGCCAGGTAGAAATTATAAGAAAGAAAAAACCTGATTGACAATAACTTTTAAAAAGATACCTTTGCCAGATGCAGTGGTTCACGCCTGTAATCCCAGCACTTTGGGAGGCTGAGCAGGCAGATCACCTGAGGTTGAAAGGGCATATCACAAGAATATTTCACATCAAAGCATTTTGTAAAGTGTGTACCCTCCCCATTGCTAAACCTAGCAACAAGGTGAAATAGGGCAAGGTTGAGAAAACAGCCCCCAGGACTAGCTCAGACAAACAATTCCAGGAAACCAGGAACCAGAACAGACCAGATGAACAGGCCAGGTAAATGAGCCCTGCCCTGCAAACCCCTGATAAACGTCATCAGTGTTTCA
>NW_012119154.1:7334243-7367710 GCF_000951035.1 Colobus angolensis palliatus | reverse complement strand
GCAAAGACATGGAAGCAACCTAAATACCCATCAGCAATAAACTAGATAAAGAAAATGTGGTACATGCGCACCACCATGAGATACTGTGCAGCCATAAGAAAAAAACAAGATCTCGTCCTTTGCAGGAACAAGGATGGAGCTGGATGGAGACCATTATCCTAAGCAAACTAACACAGGAAGAGAAAACCAAATACCACATGTTCTCATTTATAAGTGGGAGCTAAATAATGAGAACACATGGACAGAAAGGGAGGAACAATAGACACGGGCCTACTTGAGGGAGAAGGGTGGGAGAAGAGGCAGAATCAGAAAAAATCACTATCGAGTACTATGCTGGGTGATGAAATAATTTACACCCCACACCTCTGTGATACAAGTTTACCTATATAACAAACCTACCCATGTAGCCCTGAACCTAAAATGAAAGTTTAAAAAAATCGTAAAGTTTAAAAAATCGTAAAAGAACATAAAAGGCAATCTATGTAAAATTAAATCATTCAACAAATACCCATAAAATGTGCAACCCTATGCAAAATTAATTAAAACAACAGATACCATTTTCATCTGTTAGGTTGGCAAAGGGTAAAAGTTGAACTGTAGACACTGTGGTGATGAAAATGGTAAAAGATTCTCATGACTTGTTTCTAATGAGATTAAGAACTTGTATTTATCAAATGTTTATTATGTGACAAGCACGGTCCAAAGTACATTATTATGTGAATTTCTTATATAATCATAACACACCCCTGAGGTAATTATTATTGCCACTTTACCAATGAGGAAAATGAGGCACAGAAAAGTAACTTTTCTATCAGATAGGATGAGAAAGAGCCAGGATCTGTAATGGAGCTACCAAATCTATGCTTTTAGTGTATGTGTAAACATATTTGTGAGTATATATGCATATAATATATATAAAACACATATTCTTGCATATACCTATTTTCATATATATCATATACATATTTATATGCAAATATATGTATTTATAACATGTGTATATATCAAATATATTGTGTAAATACAAACATTCATGCACAGTCTCTCATGTGTTATTTAGACAGTGCTCAGAGCCATACACAATAACTTGTTGACTTTTGTAACCTCTGTAGATTGGGATTAGAGTGTTTAGAATGGAGAAAAAGACTGTTATTAACATTTTACTACTTATAATAGGCATGTATTACTTTCTAAAAGTTATTTTATTTACAAAAGCCTGATGCATTTAATAACATAATAAGGAGAATATATAGCTGAGAAAAAATAAGCCTAGATAGAATTTCAGTTACCAAAGACAATTATTTTTTACATTTTAATGCATATTCTCATATATTGAACAAAATTTAAACAATTTAAACATAGATATATCTTTAAAAGCTACATGCATATATTGAGATATATTTATATCTACATATATCTAAACATATATGTATATATGCTTACCTGTGGAACATTTCTAATGTGAATATGATTTATATATAAATATATCACATTTGTGTATATAAATTCTTACGGTTACTGCTTTATGATCTATCCTAATTTATTTAACCATCGAGTGAATGAGTGGACATTCGGGTTGTTGAAATTCTCTTTCAATAGTTAGACTATTTCGCCTCTACAACATAAAACAATACAGAGTAATGATAGCTACACATAAATAAGTTAAAAATGAAAGGGAAACCTCTACAAATAAGACAAAAGTAATTAAAAACTGAGAAAGTATTAACCAATTATCCCACGGGTTACTTAATTTCACTTGTTAGAAAATACGGCCTTGGAACCAGCAAGGTGTGAATGACCCTCTTTGTCCTATCAGTTCCCCAAAGCATTTCCCTTTGGGGGATTTCCCTTTGGGGGAGGAAGAGAGGAGAGGAAGGAGGAAAGAAGGAAGAAAAAAGAAGAAGATCCAAAAATGGGCAAGCAGAAAGAAAACACTGCATAAACTTAAATTGTAAAGGTACTTTTCACAACTTTTCATGCACATATTGCTTCACCTCAAAATTGCAATGGAAAATTTCTTAATAGAACTGGAACTAATTTCCTCTTCTCTCCTTTCAAAGTTCAGGAAGAAGATGGAGGGGCATCCAGTATTACCTGGAGTTCAGTATTAAGCTTAGTGAAGTTTTTCTATGGTGCCTTTACAGAGTTTAGCAGCCTACTCAGAAAAAATCTCTAGTTTCATAAACTCCTTAAGTTTAGGACTAGTGGAAGCACTGAGAAGAAGCACTGTTTTCTTTTTTCTCCCACAAAATAATCAGAGCGTCACTCTTTAGAACCTTATCCAGGAGAACCCCAGATAACCCAAGGCCTTTTATCTTCATCCTATCCTAATACTGCTCTAGATTTCTATCACAAGTAGGAAGTAGAATACAGAAATTTTGGATATGCTTCGGGGGACTGATAGGGCTAAGAGGGTCATTTTCACTTTGCTGGTTCCGAGGCCATATTTTCTAACAACTGAAATTAACACATGGGAAATTTTGGGCTTTTCCACAAAGCCGTATTTGGGGCAAGTCAAAGAACACCATTTAAATTATTTCAGCAACTTTATAATCTTACTTTTCAAATTCTGATTGATTTTTACAGAGTTATGAGGTCCACAAGAATCAGGAAACATGAGTTCTGTAAAAACAGACACTACCACATCTCTCTGGACATTAATTTTCTCTTATTCAGATGATAGAAAGCCCTGTCATAGACTAAAATATGTGCTATTGTTACTGCATTAGCAAAACACGTGTCAAAGAGACATTCTGAGTATCTTTGGGAGAAGGAAAGAATAACTGTAAGACACAAAAAGATCAAATACTAAGGAGAGACTTGTGTGAGTTTTATTTTAATAACAGAGGTACTGGATTATTTGAACTGATTTTCTCATTGCAGACAATTTAAAAAGTGGACCAATAGCATCTCCTTGAAGACATCTGAGCACTTTCACATGGTAGTGAGGAACTGCTTACTTTAGATGGGGGCCTGACTTCCCTTTGAGGGCATTTGCTAGTCTTGAAAGAGGCAATTTAAACAGTGAAATTGTGATTATGAAGAGTACTGAGAGGCCTTCTGGGGTACAGAAAATATTACATTATATTGAACTCTGTCATGATACATGAATGTTTGAAATAGAATAATTCATTAATATATATACATATGTTTTATTCATTTTTCTCTTTGTGCTATAGTGTAAAATAAAATATATTTTTAGAAAATTATCTGGTATTTCTTTGATAAGAACCTCTTCAAGGCAATTAAGTTCCATGGGAGAGAGAATAGGAAATAATTAGCTTCTGTGTTAAGCTGAGAAACTGAGAAAATGCCAAGTGAGCTACTAGCCAATCTCCCTCCTCCAAACTTTTGGGGTCATGAATATTGAGTCCTCCAAAAGGTAATTTTGTTTGCTTTTTTTTTTTTCTTTTTTGAAAAAGAAGATGATAGTTTAGCATCAATTATTTAAAAGTAGAGATAGTGGAACTCTAAAGGGGGAATTTGAAAGAAGGGAAACGGGTTGAATTCAATAGTGCAGTAGGAAAACCATAGTTAACACCAATTTATTATATACTTCAAAATAGAAGAGATTTGTAATGTTTCCATCACAAAGAAAAATGTTTTAAGTGATGAAAATCCTAATTACCCTGATTTTATCATTACACATTGTATACAGGTGTTAAATATTATTTGTACCCCCAGAATATGTACAACTATTGTAAACCAATAAAAAATGTAAATAAATACAAGATAATTTTGTCTTTGCATTGTCCTAAGAAAGAAGATGATATTTTGCCATCAGGTATGCAAGAATAGAGGTAGCGGAACCCTAAAGGGAGAAGTTAGGAAAAAGGAAACTAGGCTGGATTTTGCATCTGCAGAGGAATAATGCCTGAACTCATCACCATTCTGTCTCTACATCAGATTGAGCTAGGCCAGAAATTGCCAAAATGGGCACTGTGCCCTATTCCAGCTCCTGGAATAGAAGATCCAGCCAGCACCAATCCAGATGTAGACTGCTTTGGCCAGTTGCCAATCTGTTATTATTCCACAATCTCTGTGCCTGGTCATCTGGGCCACGTTCTGAGAGGGGGCTCATTCATTCCAAATTTCAGAACTGCCTTTTGTTAGTTCTCCCAGCTGTTATGGATGGAGACTTGAGTTTTAAACTCTGAAGATAGACAATACATCCTGATGGACCCTAAGCTGGGGATTTGCAGGTGAAAGGATATGAAAGAGGACTGGACATCCCTAACATTGTAGGGATGAACTAGCTGCTGTCCAAGGTCTTTTATTTTTTATAACTTTATGATTCTGGCTGCTTCCTATCACCTTTCCTTCCTTATCATCACTTCTTTTTCTTCTCAATGTTTTTTAACCTCGTGTGAGGTTAAAGTTGGAGATACTCAAAACTGATTGTGCTGATTCATTAACATAGATTTGGGATTTTACCACACTTCAGTTTTTTACTCTAAAGGTTAGGGACCTCTTGCCAGAAGTACTCAGAAGGCCAACTTCATCCTTGTGAAGTCAATTTAACAAGCTCACTTAGTTCCTCAATCAAATGATCTCTTTTCATGTGCTAAACTTTCAAAATAAGAAAACTTACTGAACTGTAATGACCAGAGGTGGATTATTTGTGGTTTCGGTTAATTGAAGGTTAATCTTAAAAGTAGCAAATGTTTTGGGGACTAGCGAGCATTCCATAATATGTGCTGCTGCAAGTAATTCTAAATTATCCAACTTTCTTGCCTTGATCAGGATTATACTCTGAGTTGCATTGGTCTTTGATGATTAATGGTAACTTTATGAGTCAATCTGAGTTTAATGGTAACTGTGTACTTATGGAAAATGAAGTTCAGCAAATATTCATCTTGAACCTGGTATGGCTCAAGCACTATGCTAGGCATTGTCACAATGATAAGCAATGCGAAGCTCCTTTCCTTACTGAAGGAGGGAAACATATATAAAATTAACAATAAACTGAAGTGGTAAGCATCTGCCATAATAGCTATGTGAAGAAATTGTTAAGAAAACCTAAAGAAAGGGGATATTGAGCCTTACTCTGTGTAGCTGTGCAGAAGTCATGGATCAGCCTCAAAGTTGGTTTCAATACATATTTATTAAAAGGGAAACTGATATTCTGATTGAATGAATACTAACTATGAGACAACCATATTTTAATTAAAGGAGCACTGAATTAAGAGTCAAAACAACAGGGGCTGAGGTATTTAGTTATATGCCTTGGGGATAAATCACTTAATTTTCCTGATGCTCAATTTTCTCTTGAGGAAACAAATAATAATGTGTAATGACCCAGAATTGCTGTTAAAATAAGATTTAATAATGTTACTTGAAGCAATCTAGTAAATTAAAATAAACCTTGAAATATAAGTTGCTGTTTCATAAGTTTTAAGAAAGTATCTAATATCGATGTCCTCTAATCACATTCCTTTGGTTACTAAAATCCAGGTAAGAATTTAAAATTTCCTACTTGAGATTCTAATCTGAAAGAATCTGGCTTATCAAATTCTTATGTGTGAAATCAGAGCTATTAACTTCTAATTTATCGATAACATTTCTGTGGTTTTAAGCTGAACTCTTCTTTCTTGAAGGGGGTACATCTTCAGTTTCAACTGAAATATTCAGACAATACCAAGTTATTATGTTTTCCATCTTCTCTCAGTTCATGTACCAAAGCTTCTATCATTGATCAATTAACATAAAGACTTTAATTTGTTCCTGCCTTCCATATCCATGCCTTTAGAAGTGCCCCACTTCTTCCATTTATTCTGAGTATGACATGGAACTTGCTTTGGCCAATGAAGGGTACACTTGAAAGTCTCTTGTATATTATGGTTTTCCCTCTTTTCGGCAATTGGAACTCTGTGACCACCTTGTGAACAAGACTGTACTGGTCTAATGAAAGATAAAAGAACCTACGAAGACAGGCCAATCATCCCAACCATCTTAACTGATGTCACTAAAAAGCAGTGGACTTGTTGAGCATATTTCTATTAACAAGTCCAGCAGAAATTAGATGTGCCCAGTCAAGACTATAAGAACTGCCCAGGTGAGCCCACTCCTGATCGCCAACCTACAGAATCACAAACTAAATAAATATTTGTCACTTTAAGCCACTATATTTTGGATTTTTTGTTAGCCAGCAATTCCATAATTTCGCAGCTACTAATAGGAAGCAAAGAAATCCATTTTGAGTTACACTTCAGATCTCTTAATGGTCAGAAGGCATCTTAAGGATGGAAGAAGGAAGGAAGTAATTAGTATGCATAATTCCCGAACTGAATAAATAAAGCTTAGCAGATTATAAGTTTTTATTTTCCTTGTCTTTACATTAGCCTTCAGGCTGCCTTACCAAATTATGTTTTGCTCGGTTGATCTGTAGTTAGAGAAAGGAAATGAGCACTAGAATAAGCAAAGAATGCCAGCAGAGGAAGACACTTTGAAGTCTGTTCCTGGAGTACAACTTCTTTTGTCTTCGAACATTACTATAGTTTGATCACCATCTAGATGAAAGCTAGTGTCACATATTCAAAGTTAACGTGTTAATCCCTGAGATAAACAACTATGTGGGAACCAAATTTCAAAGGAAACTGGTAGATTGATCGAATTGCCTTACCACCCTGTTTTTTTTTTTTTCCAGCCCTCATAAGTGAAATCTATCTAAAGAGAGATGTTTAACAACAACAAAGGAAGAATGAGGGGAAAAAATCATATTTTAAAAAATAGCAAACATTTATATATGCGAAATAGTACTCCTTAAACACTTTAAATTGACTGATTATATTTATGAATAAAGTGTTGTTTTTGTTTTGCAAATTGCACAGTGATTAAGGACGTAAAATTTGCTAGGGTGAGCAAGCAGCAGGTCAAAACTTTCTTCTAATTGTCATTGTTTTGTTTTATTTCCTGAGTCCTCTTGTTTCTTATCTAATCTATTTGTCTTTTGAATTTATGCAAATTCCTCTAGGATGATAACAAATTGGCTCTATTTCTAGAAAAATCTTTCCCCTTGTTCTTTTTATCATTTTTACCTGTGGGCCCCCTTTAAAAATTCTTTAATTCTAGAGAGATATTATGAAATCCATTTCAGATGGCTGAATCTGATATACTTTCTGGCACTTCTTCAGGTTAATGTTAAACATAATAAAGTAAAAATAATTTAAAAGCATTAATTCCAAACTGTAAACTTAAAAATGTTTAGAATTATAAATTTTATGTTATATATATATAATTAAAAATTTTTAAATAAAATGAATATATAAAAAATAACTAATTCTTCTTAATGTGAGTGTTACTGTAGAAAATTTACAGATTTCTTGAAGGAATATTTTATGTATCTAAACTTATTTCCATTTGTATAATTAAATGAAACCATAGATGTACTATATCATATCTAATTGCCATCTTGTAATAGGTGTGCAAATGTGAATGTCTGTATGTGAAACTGCAGGCACTCACATTACTATCCATAGATAAAAGAACACATGGCAGGGTGTGGTGACTCATGCCTGTAATCCCAAAGCTCTGGGAGACCAAGTGGGGGAATCACTTGAACCCAAGAGTTTGAGATCAGCCTAGGCAACAAAGTGAGTCCTGGTCTCTACAAAAAATAAAAAAGTTAGCCAGGCATGGTGGTGCATGCTTGTAGTCCTAGCTACTCGGAAGGCTGAGGTGGGAGGGTCACTTGAGCCCAGAATGTTGAGACTGCAGTAAGCTATAGTTGAGCCACTGCACTCCAGTCTCAGAGACAGAGCAAGACTCTGTATTAAAAACAAAACAAAAAAAAACCTTTATGACACGATATAACTATAACCTTAGAAAGAAAAGACTAGGAATTTTGTTCACACCAACACAGCAAACAAATATTTACCTATGAAATGTAGAATGTTAGCATATAAATGTTAAAGTTAAAAATAATGTTTATTTCTAGTTACTCATCTTTAGAATATCCAGTATCAACTTACTTGAAACACTGATATTAACTCTTTGAAGAAAGACTCTTGTGAAACAATTACTACAGTAAACAAACTGAAACACTTCAAAATTATTTTGAAGTTATTATGTTCCACCAGCAGTTGCAAAGATGGTTAAGAGGCTCTATGTACCTCCCCGTCATTTTACAAATAGTTCCATCTTATATAATTATACTAACATTAAAAACTAGGAATTTTACATTGGCATATGTGTGTATAGTACTATGTCATTTTATATGTGTATATTCATGTAATCACCACAATCCAGATTTAGAACTATCCCATCACCAACAACACCTCCCATATGTTCCCCTTTATAATCACACCCACGCCCACCTCCCCATCATCCTTAACTGCTGATAATCCCTAATCTCTTTTCCATCTCTGAAATTTTGTCATTTCAAGAATGTTATATAAAACAAACAATACAGTATGAGACCTTTTGAGGTCCATTTGTTTTGTGTGTACCAAGAGTTTATTCCTTTATATGGCTAAGCAGTATTCCATGTTACAGATGGAACAGATGAGTGTTTGTTTAAACACTCACCTATTGAGGGATGTTTGTATTGTTTTCAGTTTGGAGCTATTAATACAGCTGATGTGAACAAACATATATAAATCTTTATGCAAGTGTAAGTGTGTATTTCTTTGGCATAAATGCCCACGAGTGCAATTGTGCTGGTCACATGGTATTTGCATGTTTAGCTTTGTTATTGTGGTTATTGTCATTTTAATCTGCTTTATTGAAGTATAATTGTATGCCAAAAAGCTACACAGGTTTAATGTATATAATTTTATAAGTTTGAACATATGCAAATATGCACGATACCATCACCACAACCCAAGAAATAAACATATCCATCATTTCCAAAAGTTTCCTTGTGTTTGTATGTATGTGTTTTATTTTTCTGCTGTTTAGTTTTATAAAAAACTTCCAAACTATTTTTCAGAGTGGCTGTTTCATTTAAAAATACCACCAGAAATGTATGAATAATCCATTTCCTCAGCAACTTTCTTACTTTTACTATTGTTACTACTTTTTTAGTTTTAATGAGTGTATAGCAATATCTCATTATAGTTTTAGTTTGCATTTTCCTAATGGCTAGTGATGCTGAACCTTTCTTCATGTGCTAATTTGCCATCCATATATCCCTATAAGTTAATTGTTTCCTCCTGCATTTTGCCCATTTTCTAGATGGATTGTTTTTTTTTTTTAATGTTGAGTTATTAGACTTCTTTATGTATTCTAGATGTGAGTCCTTTATCAGATATCTGAATTGCAAATTTTTATCCTAATCTTAAATAGTTTGTCTTTTCATCCTCTCATAAAATCTTTTTCAGAGTGAAAGATTTTAATTATAATGTAGTCCATCTTATCAGCTTTTCCTTGTATAGACTGTGCTTGGATTTTATGTATAAGAACTCTTCCTCATGCCTAGGTGTTTAAGATTTCCTCCTACATTATCTTTTAAAATGTTATACTTCTATATTTTGAGTCTATGATCAATTTTTAGTTAATGTTTGTATAACATGAAGTTTAGATCAAGGTTTGTTTGTTGTTATTGTTGTTGCCATTAAATATCCAATGACTCCAGCACCATTTGTTGAAAAGAGTATCCTTCCTTCATTGAATGACCTTTGCAACTTTGTCGAAAATCAGTTAACTGTATATGTATGGAGCTATTTCTGGCTTCTCTTTTCTGCTTCATTGATCTACTTCCCTATTGTTCAAACAACACCATAAGATTTTGATTACCAGACTTATTTAATAATGTCTTAAAAGTGAATAGAGTGATTTTTATTGGTCTTTTTCAGAATTGTTTTAGCTTTTCTAGTTTCATTGCCCTTTTCAGATAAGTTTTACAACAATCTGTCTATATCTACAAAATGGCTTCCTGAGATTTTGCCTGCATTACACCTCTATATCAATTTAGGGAGAACTGACATTTTTAAAATACTGAGTTTTTAATCATGAACATGGTAGAGTTATCCATTTATTTAGATAATCATCTTTTATTTCTTTCATTAGTATTTTGTAGTTTTCAGTATGCAAGTGCTATACAGTCCGTTATATCTGCAGGTTTTACATCCACTCATTCAACCAACTCTGGATCAAAAATAATTGAAAAAATAATGCAAAAATAAAATAGAATACAAATATAAAAATACACTACAGCAAGTATTTACATAGCATTAAATTATATGAGGTATTACAAATAATGTAGAGATAGTTAAAAGCATAAAAGAGCATGTATATAGATTATATGCAAGTATTACATACTTTTATATAAGGGACATGAGCATTCATGGATTTGGGTATCCACTCAGGAATCCTAGAACTAATACCCCAGGTATAATGAAGTATTACTGTGCTTGTTTTGTTAAATTTACATCTAAGTGTGCATTTCTTGAGATATTATAAAGCATATAATTTTAATTTTTCCTTCCAGGTGCTCATTACTAATACTTAACAGTGCAATTGATTTTGTAAGTTGATTTTATATCCTGCAACTCTGCTAAATCATTTATTATTTCTAGAAGTTTTTATTTTTTAACATTCCTTAGGATTTTCTAAGTTGACTATCATACCAATTTCACAGAGAAATAATTTCATTTCTTTCATCCCAATTTGCATCTCTTTATTCCTTTGTCTTACTGCATTAGTTAGAACTCAGTACTACATTACAGAGCAGTGGTGACAGTACACCTCCTTGCCTTGTTCTTAGTGTCAGCGAGTACACATTTACTCTTTGATCCTTAAGTATAATGTGTTAGCTGTAGGTATTTGTAAGTGTTCTTTTTACAAGTTTGAGAAAATTCCATTCTAGTCATAGTTTTCAAAGAGTTTTTAATCATGAATTGGTACTGAATTTTATAAAATGCTTTTCCTACATAAACTGATAGGATCATGTAACTTTTCTGCCAATCCCTATCTTTTAATTAACGTATTTAGGCCATTCACATTTGATGTAATTATAGATACATGAGGGCTGTCTGTCAGTTTTTTGTTGTTGTTCTGTTTCTTCTTCTTTGGTTTCTTTTTCTAGAAGAGATTGTAGACAATTTGTATCATTGCTTTTTAAAACATTTAATAGAAATCTCCAACAAAACCATCTTGACCTGGTTCTTCTTTTAAAAGATTACAAATTATTGATTTAATTTCTTTTATAAATATAGGCCTATCAAGATTGCCTGTTTTTCCTTATATGAGTTTTAGTAGTTTGTGTCTTGCAGGAATCGGTACATTGTATCTAAATTGTCAAGTTTGTGGTCAGAGTGTTCCTTCATTATCCTTTTAAGTGTTCCTTCATTACCCTTTTAGTATCCATGGGATCAATAGTGATGAGCCCTCCTTATTTCTGATAAGAATTTGCGTGTTCTTTCTCTTTCCCTTGATTAGTCTGACTAGCAGTTTTCCAAATGTATTGATCTTTTTAAAACAGCAGTTTTGGATTTTACTGATAATTGTTATTGTTAGCAAAGCCTCCATTTTCTGATCTAAAAAGTGGAAATAAGCTTCATATTATTTTTATCATGATTTTATAAGAATATGTAAGAAAAATAATTTGGTAATTTTTAAAATGTAATTTTTATATATTGTTTTTATTCTAGGTAGCTAAATATCAATATCTTTAAACAAATGTGTCCCACTTTTAGGAAAGTCATTCAAAGATACATAATTGAAAGTTAAAAAGCAAACCAAAAATATTCATTTGAAAACATGCCTCTAAATAACCAATGCTTTGTGCAATTTCTTTTTCAAAACCGTTTGACAAAAACCAAAACAAAAAAAGAAGTTGATTAAATATGAGTAACTCACAGTTGATACTTAATTCTCAATACATATATTAAGTCCCCAGTGTTCCATGGACTTTATTATTTACTGTGGTACTTCCATAGTAAATTTTTTTTTTTTTTTTTTTTTTTTTAAGACGGAGTCTCAGTCTGTTGCCCAAACTGGAGTGCAGTGGCTGGATCTCAGCTCACTGCAAGCTCCGCCTTTAGGGTTCACGCCATTCTCCTGCCTCAGCCTCCTGAGTAGCTGGGACTATAGGCGCCTGCCACCTCGCCCGGCTAGTTTTTTGTATTTTTTAGTAGAGACGGGGTTTCACCAGGTTAGCCAGGAGGGTCTCGATCTCCTAACCTTGTGATCCGCCCGTCTCGGCCTCCCAAAGTGGTGGGATTACAGGCTTCAGCCACCGTGCCCGGCCATAAATAATAATTTTTAAAAAAAAAGGCCTTTCCTTCCCCAGAGCTCTTGTCTACCAGAAAGTAAGAAAATAAACAGATACATAAGCAAGAAAAAAGCATAATAGTAATTGATATATAGAGATTAAAATATACTGATATTAGAATATAATTAAGTTGCCACTTTAGACAGGAGACAAGACCATTCTTTAAAGGTATGATATTTATGATGAAATTAAAATGACCAGAAGAAGTCCAACATCTTTGGGAAGAAAGAAAGTTTTGTGGAAACTAACTCAGTTATCTTAGTCTGGGCCCTTCTAGAAGCAGACCCTAAGGAAAGGACTGAGTACAAGTACTCTACCTTGTAGACAATCTCAGGAAACACAAATAGAGAATGGAGAGGTAATGCAGTGAAGGAAAACAAGTCAGTAAAGGTGTTATAACTCAGCAAGTTACTACAGTGGTCAATGGCAACTTAATCCTGCTGTGCACCTCTGGAAGGCAGTGTAAAATACACATCTACCCCACCTGAAGGATTAAGAAGTTAGGTGTATTTATATACTCACTTTGGTCAGTTCTTGATTGAGGGTTATTTCTAAGAAGTATTAATTCCCTACAACTTCCGGACTGCCTCATTTGCAGGCGTAGCAGCCTCCAGTACCCAGAGAAAGATTTTAGGCAAATAAATCCACATGCTGATAATTCGAAGTCCAGCTGGGATGTATACAAATGTAAGTGTCAGAGAGCATGGATGTGACACTGACAGCATCTGCTGAGATGTGCTTGAGGTTGAACTATAGATGGTGAGCAAAGGGAAGACTAGTAAAGGCTAAGTGTAAGACTGAAGAAGAGGCCAAATCCTCAGCAGCCATAGGCCATGAAAAGTATGGATTTTATTTCAAGCACAATGATGAGCTTCTGGGCAATTTTAAAGAGGAAGGTGACTTAATTGACATATTTGTAAAAGATCACCTTGGTTGCTAGGTAGAAAGCAACATGTAAGGAGGAGAATAGGAGCAGGGAAATAAATTAATAGGCCATCACAGCAATTATAGCAATACTGATGACACAAACTTGAGCTTGATAATGTATTATATGGGACATTAGTTCTTAATTCCTCACCCCCTCCACCTATACATACAGGAAACACACTCAGAGATGATGCTTAAAATCTAACCAGTGTCTTCTAATAGGTATTCTGCGATGTATCTTTAAATCTTAGCAACAGCCATAATTCTAATCCTTTCTCTCCCACTCAAGAGAGCACATGGAGGTGTGTGAGTGAAAGTGATTCTATTATAGGGAACACCTAGAATCTACTTTAATATTTTTTGCAAAGTATTTTGTCATCAGTCAATTATGACACACTTTACAATTGATTCAGATAAGCTAGTGTTTCTCAACATTTTGATTAATCATTGAGAGAAAAATGATGGACCATGTTCTCTCAGCAGCTGATCAGACAGTATATGATTTTTCAGATATAAGGATATCATCAAATATGCGTATTTCTAATAAGGCCACATAATCACAATCAACATGAATTCTTCTTCTACCTGACTTACAGAAAGATTTTGATGCATTAATCAGGGTTCCAGAAAATAAAACAGACTTACTGAGGAATAATTGATTTATCAAGAAATATTAAAAAGAAATAAAAATGGTTACATTAGCCATATGATGTCTGGAGTAGAATGAGAGTATTACTCTACAAATATTTGAAGCACCTAAACACTTAGCAAAATATGATTTTTGACTTAAAAAGGTAGTAGATAACAATTGAAATACAGCCAAGAATAATATTCCTTGTATATATGGAACAAATATCTGTAAGTGTTGTCATGAAACACAGCACATTAGAGCAAAAGAAAACTTAGAGTTAAGCCCAACCAAACTTTTGTGTTTCATGAAGAGGATGTGAATTTCCAGAAAGAACAAGCAAGAGGCACAGGGATTCAGTTACATAGAGGAGAGAATAGATACTTTTTAAATCATGTAAAATTAGATCAAGGTGGTTTTTTCCACTTTATTCCTGTTGAACTGCTGATAACAATTTTCTAAATGTTGTATGGTACCTACCAGCACAAAAAGATGCGTGTAATGACATTTCTTTGAAGAAATATCACAGATGAGCAATAAAGTATTCATGTTGGTATCTATAATTCCCAATCTCTATTGCAGAAAAATATGTATTGTTAACTTTTGCATTCAGAATCAGATAATTGGCATAAAAGTCACAAAAACCCTAAGCAAAACATTATATACACACTAGTAGCTTCCTACAATTTTGTAAAAAAGACGAGTGAATGAGAGGAGTAGGGAACTTCCAGTTACCAACTTAAATAGCAAGAGAAATAATGTCTGTGTTTTGCTTTGCATATAATTCTGCTGTTACTAAGGTAGGAGGCAGGACTTGACTCGGGAGGTGGGGACTCGAACTCAAGACCAGACTGAAGACTAGCTGAAACAGGGAAGAGGCAAAAGTTACCTCTCCCTAAGACATGCTCACAGGTGTCATTTCAGTTTACCATTGCCATTGCCATTACCATTACCAATTTGTAAAAGATTTTACAAATCTTTTACATTGCCACACCCAGAAGTTACTGCCCCTTTCCATGGCAGTGACACAATGACCAAGAAAATACCACCCTTTTTCTAGAAATTTCTACATAATCTGCTCCTTTGCATGTAGTTAAAAGTGGGTATAAATATGACTACAAGACTGCTCCTGAGCTGCTACTCTGGACACACTACCTATGAATTAGCTCTGCTCCACAAGGAGCACTCCCTCTGCTGCTGCTGCACATTGCTGCTTCAATCAAAATTCCTGTCTAACACTACCAGCTTGCCCTTGAATTCTTTCCTGGATAAAGCAAAGAACCCTCCCATGCTAAGCCTCAGTATGGGGGCTTGCCTGCCCTGCATCATTACCAGATAAAATTTTGATTGCAAGTACTCTATTAGCAGATTTTTTTGGTAGTTTTATCTCGTAACTCTGGAAATGAGCCTCAACAACCTCTTTCTACTAATGTTGTTCCCCATCTATACATCTGGCGGAGGGCTGCACTGTCCCGGGTCCTCTGCTAAATACTGATCTTTTCTTTTTTTTAAGTGTGTGAGACCAAGTACCAGGTATATCCAGTACTCTCCAAAATGATTTTAACATTTACCTCTATCTACAAAATAAACTTTCCATGAAATAAGCCCATACTCCCAGTTCATGTTGATTATACCAACGTTTGCTAATATATTAACATAACATACATTATTTAAAAAGATAATAGAAATTTTAGATATTAGATAAGAATAAGTACCAATAGAAATTTAACATTATCTTACTACATCCCACTAAAGAGTATTACAGTTCCCTAAGTAATAAGCTTTTCCTTCTGGTACCAGCTATTAGAAAGAAGTTAGATGAACTGACTTTCCAACTAGCTTGCAAGTTTTTTAGGTGGTGAGGCCTCATGCTATCTTGATCTACTCTGCGTCTCCTAGAAATATCTAGCACAGATGCTTGCACCTTATGAGCACTCAGCTTAATTAATAAAAGATTTTTAAGTACATGATTACTCCCACTGATAGACAAGAGGGTGAATTGCAGAGAAAAGGCTTTAAATTCTTCAAGGGTTAGGTCATGCCTGGATTCGTAGACAAAAGACATAGAAATAGATGTGTGAGGCCAGGTGACCGAATGATTTCATTTTCAAAACTCTGCAGGTATGTATTGACTTTCTATGATTAAAAATTGCCTTAGCCAGAAAAGTTTCAAACAAACTTAATTTTTAATTTGCATTACCTCCAAAATCCAGGGAATTATATTTTAGAAAACACCATTAGCCCCATAGATAAAGACTGCTGTTTAATATGCTATATTCTTTTTACTCTCTTGCTCTCTCAAAAGCAGGGAAGGGGTAATACAGTAAAGACACTTCAATTTAACAATAATTTATAAGGTCTTTCTTCACCAGGAAATAATTTTGTAGCTTATAGATTATTTTTAGCCATATAAATAATTTCTCTTTTTATTAAGGCAGACATTTATTTTAATCATCTGTGACAAACTATGGGATGTCTACTTCATCAGCCCATAAAAACAGGCTGCTTTGTTCAGTCCTAGAGGCAACAAAGCTGGACAGATCTCTTTCAAGGAGTTAAAATAAAAGCCCAAATCTAACATGCATTGTTCCTGCACTGGTCATTCATCTACATACATGTGGATGCATATATTTTGAGCACTTACTATGTGTCAAACCTTGGGCTACTTTCCAGTTAACTATTAACTTTTGATAATAAGGATATATACAGGGCCGGGCGCGGTGGCTCAAGCCTGTAATCCCAGCACTTTGGGAGGCCGAGACGGGCGGATCACGAGGTCAGGAGATCGAGACCATCCTGGCTAACAGGGTGAAACCCCGTCTCTACTAAAAAATACAAAAAACTAGCCAGGCGAGGTGGCAGGCACCTGTTGTCCCAGCTACTCGGGAGGCTGAGGCAGGAGAATGGCGTAAACTCAGGAGGTGGAGCTTGCAGTGAGCTGAGATCCAGCCACTGCACTCCAGCCTGGGTGACAAAGCGAGACTCCGTCTCAAAAAAAAAAAAAAAAATTATATATATATAGAGAGAGTAAGTTAGACCTCTAATATAACCTTCTTTCTGTAAGTGCCAGATATATTTCATTTTTGTCTTTGACCATAGAGGAAATCTTGCAGGAATTGCACACTCTTCAGTTAGTGCCCTCTTGGCCAAGAACACATTTAAAAACTGGAAAAACAGCATAGGAGAGTAAATTTTAGAAGATTATCAAGTAGAGCCTCAATTTTTGTATATCCTAGACAATCTTGTTCTTTCATCTGTGAATGGAGCTCCTGGGAGGATTTTCTCTCCAGGATCAGTTGGCAGAAAACAGGTCCCTGTATGCAATTAGCTTTTCTCCTCTCTTCATTTATTTCATATCTCAACAATTCTTTCTTATTTTGAGGAATCATTTTTTCCTAAAAACTTATTAGAAAATTATAGGAGCAAACAGTATATTTAAACTCTAACTTATTCACTAAACAAATATTGAGTACACAATGTCATTCTATGAACTGTGCTATGACCTAACCATATGCTGCTGCCCTAAATAGGTACATTCTTATATGGAGGGTATGTATATCATTGCAATTCATGGAACAAGAATGATGTATATTATTTATATATTTTAGAAATATACATTAGCTTTTTCCTTTGTTACAAAGCAGAAAACACTCAAAGTAAAAAACCGAACCAAAACAGAACAACTTCCTGGAACTAAGAAATTAGAGCAAAGTTGCCGCATAAAAGGTCTGTTAGTTTGCTAGTACCTCCATAATAAAATACCACGGATTGTGCTTCTTAAACAGGGAAGTGCTGGGAAAGGTGTAGTCTCTGGCTGCGGCTCCACCCACTCAACCTGCGCCCACGGACCTAGGTGAGGACAGGCATTTCTGTTTTCCTGCCCATATGTTGTCTTTCCCAAGACCACCCTGGTAGCAGGGAGGCACACAAGTAGCTGGACATGAAGAGGAACTCACCCGTGCAGGAGCAGACCAATAGACACCGGCAGGCCGGCAGGCCCTCGACCAGCGGATTGATGTGGAGTTTGGCTGGGGCAGTTGAAGGAGAGTCCAGGCCACTAAGTGGTCCGACTTCAGAAAGGAAAACTACCTTCCCACTCCATCTCCCTTCTGGCTCCTCCGTCTGCTGAGAGCTGAGATCTGGCCACTGCACTCCAGCCCGGGCGACAGAGCTTGACTCCGTCTCAAAATACTTTACTTCTAATCAGTAAAACCTTGCACTCATTCTCCAAGCCCACGTGTGATCCAGTTCTTCCAGTCCACCAAGGCAAGAAACCCCAGAATACAGAAAGCCCTCTGTCATTGCGATAAGGCAAAGGGTCTAATTGAACTGACTAACACAAGCTGCCTACGGACGGAAAAACCAAAAGAGCACATTGTTAACACATGCCCACTGGGGCTTCAGGAGCTGTAAACATATACTCCTAGATGCTGCCGTCGAGTCGGAGCCCCACAACCTGCCTATCTGCCTGCTCCCCCTGGGGATTTGAGTAGCCAGGCACTGAAGAAGTGAGCCACATCCCCACTGCACAGCCTGCTAGGGAGACAAGGGAGCTTTCTCTGTTTCAATAGGATTTTCTCACAGCCCTGGGGACTCGAAGTCTAAAATCGAAGTGTCATTAGGATTGCCTCTCTCCTTGGCTTGCATAGAGATGCCTTCTTGCCATGTTCTCACATGGTCTTTCCTCTGTACACACACATTCCTGGTGTCTCTCAATGTTTCCAAATCTCCTTAGGCCAGGCACAGTGGCTCACACCCGTAATCACAGCACTTTGGGAGGCTGATGCGGACAGATCGCTTGAGGCCAGGAGTTTGAAACCAGCCTGGCCAATATGGCAAAACCCTGTCTCTACTAAAAATACAAAAGTTAGCTGGGCATAGTGGTGCATACCTATACTCCCAGCTACTTGGGAGGCAGAAGCATGAGGATCACTTGAACCTGGGAAGCGGATGATGCAGTGAGTGGAGATCGCACCACGCCACTCCATCCTGGATGACAGAGTGAGACTGTTAAAAAAGAAATCTCTTATAAGGACACTGGTCAGATTGCATTATAGCCCACCCTAATGGCCTCATTTTAACTTAATTATTCCTTTAAGAGCCCTATCTCCAAATATAATCACATGCTAAGGTGCTAGCAAGGTTTTAAAATACAAATTTTGGGGGTGAGGAGCACAATTCATCCCATAACACAAAGTTAATATACAAATGTCAGTTGTTTTCCTAGAGAAACGCAATGAATAATTGGAAAGTGAAATTAAAAACATAATATCATTTACATCACACACCCCAAAACAGAATATATAGATGTAAATGTAACAAAATAAGTGTAAGATCTATATGGGGGCAATTCCAAAACTCTGATAGAAATCAAAGAAAAACTAAATAATGGAGAAATACTCTATGCTTACAGATGGAAGATTCAGTATTGTCAAGATGTGTCAGTCCTTTCCCACCAGATCTAGATTCTACATAACATTAATTTTTAAAACCCAGTATGTTATTTTGTAGATGCTGACAAACTATTGTTGACCCTCGAGCAACAGAGCGGTTAGGGCACTACCCACCTACATACCTGAAAATCCATGTATAATTTTTGATTCTCCCAACATTCATTCATTCATTTCTTTCTTTCTTTAGACAGAATCTCGCTCTGTCCCCAGGCTAGAATGCAGTGGTACTATCTTGGCTCACTGCAACCTCTGTCCCCCTCAGTTCAAGCAACTCTCGTGCCTTAACTTCCTGAGATGCTGGGACTACAGGCACATGTCACCATGCCTGGCTAATTTTTTTATTTTTAGTAGAATGGGTTTCACCATGTTGGCCAGACTGGTCTCGAACTCCTGGTCTCAAGTTATCCGCCTGCCTCAGTATCCCAAAGTGCTGGGATTATAGGTGTGAGCCACCATGTCCAGCCTGATTCTCCCAAAATTTAACTACTAGTAGCCTACAATTGACCAGAGGAACCCCAGCAATAGCCAACATAATATTGAAGAAATAGATCAGAGGACTGATATTACCTAATTTCAAAACATAGTGTAAAACTATAGTAATTAAGACAGAGTGGTATTAGAGAAAAAAATAGAAAGATAGATCCACGAAACAAAATGGAGGGCTCAAAAACAGAGTCAACTGATCTTTGACAAAAGAGTAAAGGTAGTTCAATAGAAAAAAAAATACAGTCTTTCTAACAAATAGAACTGGAACGACTGGATATTCACATGCAAAATGAATGAATCTAGATACAGACATTACACCCTTCATAAAAATTAACTAAAAATAAATCATAGACCTAAATGTAAAGTCCAAAACTATAAAAGTTCTAGAAATTCTAGATGACTTTAGTAATGACTTCTCAGAAACAACATCAAATATATACGTTCCATGAAAGAAAAAGTTGATAAATTTAACTTCATTAAAATTAAAAACCTTTGCTCTGTCAAAGACACTGCCAAGAGAATGAGAAAACAAGCCACATCCTGGGAAAAAATATTTTTAAAAAACATATATGATAAATCACTATCTAAAGTTAACAAGAATTTATCTAAATTATATCTGAAATAAACAATTATTCTTAAACTCAAAAATAACAAAATTAACAATCTGATTTTAAAATGGGATAAAGATCTGAAGACACCTCACCAAAAAAATGTGTTGATGACAAATAAACATAGGAAAAGGTGCTCAACATTTTACATCATTGGGAAACTGTAAACGTAAACAAGTTACTACTATATACCTATTAGAATGGCTAAAATTGAAAACGCAAACAATACCAAATGCTAGCAAGGAGGTAGAGCAACAAAAACTCTTCTTCAATCCTGGTAAGAATATAAAATGGTATAGCTAACATTGGATACAGTTTGGCAATTTCTTATAGAACTAAAAAGATACTTAGTATATGGTTGAGCAATTTGCATTTCTTAGTATTTACCCAAACAAGTTGGAAATTTATATTCAGACAAAAACCTGCACACAGGTATTTATAGCAAATTTACTCATAATTGCCAAAATTTGGAAGCAACCAAGTTGTTCTTTAATAGATGGATATATAAATAAACTGTGGGAATTTCATACAATGAAATATTACTCAGTGCAAAAAGAAAAGAGATGTTGACAAAAAAGACATGGAGGAACCTTAAATGCATATTGCTAAGCGAAAGAAGGCAGTCTTCAAGGCTTTGTGTATATTGTTATTCCAACTATATGACATTCTAGAAAAGGCAAAACAATGAAAAAAAAATTGATTGCCAGGGAATAAGAGGAAGGCAGAGATGAATAGCCAAAGCACAAAGGATTTTTCAGAGCAGTGAAACTACCCGGTATAATACCACAATGTTGGCCACACGTCATTATACTTTGTTCAAACCCACAGAACATACACACAAAGAGTACATCCTAAAGTAAACTATGAACTTTGGGTGATGATGATTTGTCCATGTAGGTTTGTTGATTGTGACAGACGTAACGTTCCAGTACAGGAGGATGATGGTGAGGAGGCTCATCATGTTTTGGGGACATTTCTGTGCTACCCACTTAATTTCACTATTGACCCAAAATTGCTCTAAAAAAAGTTTGCATTTAAAAAAAAATAGTTTCTCATTATCCAATCCCCAATAACATTAGAAACATAACAAAAAAGTACCAAAATTTTCTTAACTCTTAGTTAAAATACACAAGTAACATAATATGCACGTGTGCACACACATACACACACACATACACAGAGTTTACCTATGCAAAAGACATCACCAGATCACCAAGTGTAACTATACCTTGCTTTTACAGTTTTATATTTTGAGGATCTATTGATAATAATAAATACTGATGTAGCACACTTTTTAAACTGTGTAGAATTTTGTTGCTTGAATATACACTGTTATATTTTATTTAATGCATAACTTATATTTATATAGTTTTTTTAACTATTAGAAAATTATCTTCCATATTATTGTGTAGTTTTACAAAAGTGTCCCTAGGTCAACCCCTGATAATGAAATTGTTGGGTGAAATGGTGTGCACATTTAAAATTGTATTGGATGTTGACAAATTACCTTCAAAAGTGGCATCAGTTTGGACTTCAATCAAAGGAGAATAGCCATATTCCAAGACCTTCTTAAAACTGCTATTCTTTATGATATTCACTTTTGCCAATTAAATAGACATAAATACTCTCTCCTTTTATTTTTATTCACTTGAATATAAGTGAAAACTAGAATTTTTATGTTTATTTTTGTTTTGTCTCATTTTCTGTAAAATAACTGCCCATTTTATAGGTGCAATATTTATTAATAATTTTTCAAAACCAGTGTATATATTGCAAGTATTTTGTGAAGTTTTATTTTTATTTTTCATACTGTCATGCTGTGGCCATACTCTAGTTTCTCATTTTTAAGTAACTACTTCATTAATATTTCATATAAATTACATGACTTATTTGTCATTGCTTTGTTGTAATATTGCTAAGGTTTTATTGTTTGCATTTATGTGATTAGTAGATCTCAAATTCATTTTGAAACTGAAGTAACTATAGCCGTCCAAGTTTATTTTTTTCCACAAATGTGAATTCAATTTTCACAACACCGTTTTTCATTTAACCTGTCTTTCCTGCTGAATGAAATTCCATCTTTAGCATAGATAACATGTCCATATATTTCTGGATGAATATTTTCTAGAATCTAAACTTCATTCCACTGACCCTATTTTTTTTTTTTCAGAATTGTAGCAATTTTATAAATATATTTCTCAGAAAATATTTGGTAAAGTTTTCCCTAAAACATCTCATTGGTATTCTATTTTAGGTGGCATAGGCTTCATAAATTAATTTTGTGAGATATCATCTTTATGATATTGAGGCTTTCTAAGAATAAGTTATGTCTATTTTCCAAGTCTTCTTTTATATCTCTCAGAAGAGTTTTAAAGTTTCCTTCACATAAACCCTGAATATTTCTTCTTACGGGCTTTTTAAATCTTTTCTTTCCTGGTATTATAAATGGGATATTTTCTTTATTAAATTTTCTGTTTATAGTTGACATACAGAAAAACCAATGATTTTAATATAAATTTTGCAAACAGGGAATTTTCTGAACTCTCTTTATTTCTAATAGTTTTCAGACAATTCTCCTGAGTTGTAATAGTACACAATCATATCCTCTGCAAATAAAAATAATTTTATGTGTTTCATTCTCACTTTTATAGTTCTTTTTTTTCTCATGTAACTATACTAGCTAAGACATTCAAAACGATAATACTGATGATAATCAACCTCTTTGACATCTTCCGGACGGAATCTACTTCTTACTTTAGTATATGGACAGGATTTATCAGAATTTGTCCACCCATCTACTTTTCTTTTTGCATTCTTTATGGGGTGGAAATATTATTAGAAGCATTGACAAACCATGCAAAGCCTTGGATATTCTTGTACTCCTCTTTCTCTGGCTTACACATTCTAAAGATTGCTGCGTGAAACAGTATCATTCTATGTGTTTGAAGGTGGCCAATGCAGCAATAGGACATCTATTTTTGTTCATACCTTCTATGTTGCATAGATGGAGGTTGTGATCTAACTTCTCTCTCTCTTATCTTACCACACATGTGCCCCTGCAATTGACTGTGTGTCTATAAGGTGCCAGACACTTCTCTGTGGAATTTACATTCAGTAGCATATTTAACTCTCACACCAAGCCAAAGAAATAGTTGTTATTATCCATACTCTACTGATGAACAACTTGTTTTAAGTTATGTGGTTAATTAGTGGCAGAGACAGTACTTGAAACCACATCTCTCTGTCTCTAAAGCCCACACTCTACTGTATCTCTAAACCTCAGGAAGGCTAAAATAAGAAGTATACAAAATTTTGGTTGGATGTAGAAGAAGGAGTAATCAATTTGGCCCAGAAAGGATAAATAGTGTTGATTCTACTCTTAAGGATCTGCACTGAAAAGAATGAACAAAAAATTGATCTCCCACCATGATTCAGGAAGTGCCCTCCACACCCCACAAGAGAAACAAGCACATCACAACCTTCCCTCGATTGATTTTCCTCTGGGGGTTAGATAGTTCCTCAAGTTACAGCTTGGCCAATTATCAAGTCCAGGCTACTTTCCTTAAGAGTAAGGACATGCTCATAAGGTTCTTCAGGGAGGAAAAAAAAATTTGTTCTTATCTGAGGAAACTTAATTCAAATTTTAAACTCATTTCTTCTTTCAAGCAGTTTCTACTGTAAACTCAATTCTGTGGTGGGATTTACTGAAGCACAGAACAGAAAAGACACTTGCTCAGAAGTAATTCTGGGATATGATGTGGATTAAACCTGGAAAAAATAACAAATCATAAAGCTACTGAGTCCTGAAGACACTGAGCCATACTTGAAAGTAGTCTAAGACTTGAACAGGGTGAGCTACTATTAAATGAACATGAATACGTCAAGAATTATACTGAATTACTTCCCACTTCAAAAGTTTCATTTGCCTCCAATTTTTCTCTTAACTCTTTTTAATACTATTAAAAAAAAAAAAACATTAGAATTTCCTTTCACTCCCTTTCACAGAACAATAAATAAAAGAATAATTGAATTTCCAGGGGTTATTCAGGAAGTAACTAAATATCTATAATTAGAATCTATAATTCCTGATCAAAAAAATCCTTTAATTCCTTGGGTGATGCTTGTATTTTATCATACCTTACTATTAACAAAAGAATGCTGTGCATCAGAGGTTCATCATAGACTATCTTTCTTTATTCTCTCTATATCATCCAGCCCTCTGGAGCTTCTATCCAACTATGTTCTGTTGCTTTCACAAAAAGGCCAAGTCAAAAAGTCCTAGGGCATAGATAGGCAGCTGGAGAACCTTACCATAATACTCACAAAAGATTACATAATCAACTGTTCATTTCTGTCAAGAAAATTCAGTTGTTGTTTCCTTATCACTTCCTTAGTACTGGCATTATTATATTGTGGTCCAGAATATTTGAAGAAAAGTTTGGCAAACAACCTTCTCTCACAGAATGTGTAAGCTAATGTATAATCAGTTCTGAGATGCCTGGCTGCCAATAATTCCATCTTGGTGGAATAAAATCCTGACTGTAATCAGAACTACCACTTTTCCATTCTAGTGGAAGATTTACAATTTGGAAACTCTGGCTAAACACTTTTCTATCCACTAGTTCTAGGGACTGTGCAAAACCAATCCTAGGAAATTTATTTCTGGACAAGTCAAAGGTGAGTTTCCCAATATACACTTAGCTTTACTATCTCTCATCAGGAGTAAGCTCCAAGCCTGCCGAAGGTCTGAATTCCTACAAGTACCAAACTAATTTCTTGCTGTTTTCTTTCCATTTTTACTTATTCGTATCTTCTCATTCCCTCAAGTATTTTTATTATATTTTACTAACTGTGTTCTTTCAAAGAGCCTCAAATCCTATTATAAAAATGTGTGGTAAGAATAAAAAGATACATAGAAAATTAGATCAAGATATTAGTCTGAGAACAAATGCTTATATCTTTTGCTTCCCTAGAGAAGACATAAAAAATGTAATAGACCAAACAAAATTATAATACTAGCAACAAACAAAAAAGATTCTCTTCAGTGAATCAAATTGGTTGAAGAATCTATGAGAGTAAAATGCAGAAGCAATCAGCTTGACAAAGAGGACCACAGATTAAAGGACATAAAGAGAAAGACAGCTTCCAAGGGCAGGAACACTATTAGAAATTCTCCAAATCAAAGGTAAAAGATGCAATAAGCATATGTATTGAGATATATATGTATATAAAAATATAACTATTTCAAATATATTTGTATATAAATATATAAATTTACTTCCACCAAAATTCATCATAATTCTCAATAAATATATTTTTAATGTAATTAAATTAATTTAAATGTAATTAATTTAAATGAATATATATTGAGAATTATCATGATGAATTTTGGTGGAACTAAGTTTACACCAGTTTTTCTTTCATACTTTGGCAATACAAACTTTAGGGCAGAGATGTGACAATTTGTATGAAAGAGGCCAAGAAGTTTCAAGGTGAGTAGTGACATCCAGAAGGAACAAGATCATGCTCCCTCTAAACACAAGCCACTGGAGAATGACCCAGATAAGCTTGTTCCATGTCATTCTATAATTAGTGGAAGCAGGCTACAGCATGCAAGAAAAGTGAAATCTCAGAAAGAATGCTGACACAAAGTCACAAGCAGTTGAAAAAAAATCAAAATAAAAAGACAGTTGCAAAAAATTAGAGTACAACATAAGGGAATCAAAAATATAAATAAATGTTTATTCAAGTATTTTAATAATTTATTTAAATAATATTTAACAAGCTAATACATGAATTGGATTTGCTCTAGAAAATATTTTTAGGAAAGGCCTTATTAAGCAAGGCATAAAACTCAAAAGCCATAAAGGAAAATATTATTGAGCTTAACTATATAAAAATTATAAACATTTTTTAGTGTAGGCTTCATAAACAGTATTAAAATAACATGGAAGGGAGAAGAAAAAAATTACAACATATATAACAAAGAATTCATTTGAAGACTATCTAAAGAAAATCTACAAACCAGTAAGAAACAAAAAACCTAAATTCCCAGCAAAGTGCCTAAGAAACTTATAAAGAGAGACACAACCTAACAAATTATCAGATAAATAACAATAGAAACAATGAGATACTATTTTTTGCCTCTGTAGATTGGCAGTAATTTCAAAAATACATAGGAAAACTACTGCTCCCATGGTAAATAAGCAAAATATCAGAGTAAGCAACTTTAAGCTTCCTTCTTTCCACAGAAACGTTGAGAACCAAGCAGAAACTGTCAGAACTAACTTTGCTAGAACTACAGAAAAAGGTCAAAGATTTGTAGCAACTCAGTAAGTACTAAATCAAGTAAAGGCAACTGTTAAATGGTGGAAAAGCTTTGTGGCATTTAACTTACTTCATTCTCTCCCAAGTTCAGCAGCAGTCTTGAAGATTGTAAGCCCAATTCCTGATGTGGAACCTAGTCTGTGTTTCCAGGGAAAGTAGAAAATACCTTATTCACAGATTATTCAGTATGTCTGTCCTAACTTGCCTGGGGGATACCTGAAGGATTGACCAAAAGTGTCATCTCTGTTTCGCCTAACATGGAACTTATTCAGGAAGGAAAGTTGGTAAGCAATACTTGAAAACATTGTAAGGCTAATGAAAAACCAGCAGTGGCCTGGGACAAAAGATAACAGTTGAGACATTCAATAGACTATTAAAAGCATGGGAAGAAAAGCTAGGAAGAGTTTATTTGGAAAGTTAGGGCATTCGAAAGCACCCAGGTACACTAGAGAATTTAGAAAGCCACAAACATGTCCAGGGCAAGACCTCATAATTAAAAAAAAAAAAAAAAAAGACCTGAAAAAAGGCTAAGCTTTCATATCTATCATATATTTAGGCTCAGTGCAGTACCGACTAAGTGTTGAAGAAGTGTTCCAATACAAAGCCAATATGCAAAGACTGGGGGAGATGTTTTTGCTTGCTTGGCTCATCATGTTTAAAAATTTATATATATATATATATCTGTCAAAGCACTTTCCAAACACAAGCTAAAATAAAAGAGGCGTAAGAGACCCCAAACAACCAAAAAAAAAAAAAAAAAGGCAGACTATGAACAAATAATATAGTTGGGGAAAGTCGATAAACAATAAACAAATGGATGACCACAACTATCAACAATCCAAACAAAGCAAACTCTAGAGGAGAGGGAGCTGATTTACACAATATGATATTTATAATACAATATTACCACAATATGATACTCAAATGCCCAGTTGTAAACAAAAAAAAAAAAATCACAAAGTATACAAAGAAACAGGAAGCATGACCCATTCAAGGAAACAAAATAAATTGACAGAGACTGCCCTTGAGGAAACCTAGATGTTGGAATTAGTAGATGAAGACTTTGTCAACTATCAATATATTCAGAGCTAAATTGGAGATAGATATGGACAAAAGCCAAAGGAAATAAGAAAACCGATATAGATATAGCTATGCTGGAACTGAAGAGTTCCAAGAGTACCATAACTAAAATAAGAGAGGTTAAGCAGGTAGATTTGAAGAGTCAAAAGAAAGAATCATGAATTTGAAGATAGCAAAGTTGACATGATCCACTTTGAAGAGCAAAAAGAATAAATAAAGTAAAAAACCTACAGAACCCATAGAACACTATCAAGTACACTAACATGTGCATAATGGGAAACCAGAAGGAAAGAGAGAGAAATGTGCATGAACAATATTTGAAGGAGTGGCCATAAACTCCCCAAACCTGATAAAAGGTTTAAATCTATAAATTCAAGAAACTTAGTCCCTCCACTCTGATAAACCTAAAAAGATCCATCCTGAGACGTACTCTAATCAAAAGCAAAACCTACAAGAAATTCTTGAAAGCAGCAACAGAGAAGTAACATGATCACATATGACAGACTTCATAAAATTAAAAGCCCATCTCTCAACAGAAACCATGGTGAGAGAGACAGTGGGGTGGCATATTTAAGGTGCTAAAAGAAAGAAAGAAAAAACTGTCAACCAATAATTTTATATGTAGCAAAACTGTGCTTCATATGGAGAGAAATGAAGACATTCCCAGATAAATAAGAGCTGAGGAAGAAATGGCAAATGAGACCTTTAGGTTCAAATGAAAGAACTCTAAGAATGTAATTTGATTCTTTATGAATAAAGAAAGAATTCCAATAAAAGCAACTAAATGGGCAAATATAAAAGCTAGTATTCTTATATTTTTGGTTTGCAATTCAACTGTTTTATTTTCTAAATAATTTAAAAGTCAAATGCACAAAAATAATATTAAATATATATTATTATGGATACAATCTATAAGATGTAATTTTTGACAACTACAACACAAGGGTGTGAACAAATATGTATTAGAACAGAGTTTTTGTCTGCTATTGAAATTATGTTGGTATTAATTCAAACTATATCCTATAAACATAGGATATTAAAGACAGCCCCCATGGTTACCACAATAGTAAATGTATATTTTAAAACAGACACAAAAAGAACAGGGAATGATTCAAAATACTTTACTACAATCAACTAAACACAAAGAAAATGACAACAGAGGATATGAAGGAAAACAAAGGTAAAAACTACAGAGAAAATAAATTGCAAAATGGCAGTTTTTCCTCACCAGTAATTAATTTAAATGGAAGTGGATTAAGCACTCTAATCAAAAGGCAGAGATTTGTAGAATGAACTTTTAAAAAGGATCCAACTATATGAGGTCTATAAGACATTCACTTTAGCTCCAAAGACACAAATAGGTTGAAAGTGAAAGGATAGAAAATATGTTTATGCAAATTATAATCAAAAGAGAGCTAAAGTAGCTAAACTCAGTTCAGAAAAACAGATATAAGCAAAACTTCTACAAGAGAGAACTACACTACATGTTGGTAAAAGGGTCAATTTTTCAAGAAGATATGACAATTGTAAATATATATACATCAAATAACAAAGCCCCAATACATATGAAGCAAATGTTGACAAAACTAGAGGAAGAGATAGACTTTTCTAAAATAATATGTAGAGATTTTATCTACCCACCTTCAATAATAGACAGATGATCTAGATGGGTCAATACAGATCAAAAATAGTATAGTATACTGTACTATTAATATATATCACCATACCTAAAAGACATATATAAAACATTCTTCTCACCAATAGAACAATACACATCCTCAAGTGCATCTGGAACATTCTCCAGGATAGTCTATATGTTAATCCATAAAACAAGTCTCAATACATCTTAAAACATTAAAATTATACAGAGCATCTTTTTCAAATACAATGAACTTAAGTTAAAATTGTTAACAGAAGGAAAACTGGAAAATCCACAAATATCTGGAAATTAGACAACACAGCCTTAAATACCCAAGGAGTTAAAGAAATTCAAGATAAATTAGGAAATAGTTGAGGTAAATAAAAATGAAGCACAGCATAACAAAACTTGTAACATGCACAGAAAGCAATCCTTAAAGAAAAATTTATAGCTATAAGTGCTCACATTAAAAATCATCTCAATAGTTTGACTTTACAACTTGACAATTTTGAAAAATTTTTCCTGCAAGCCAAAGCTAGCAAGGAAAAAAATAATAATAAGATAACAGCGGAAATAAATGAAATAGGTAATAGAAAAACAATAGAGAAAATCGATAATAGCAAACATTAGTTCTTTGAAAAAAATCAGCAATTTGACAAACCCCTAGCTGGACTGAAAACAAAAAGAGAGATAGTTTATGCAAACAAATAAAATAAGAATGTAAGTGGGGACATTTCTACTGACTTTACAGAAATTTTAAAAAATTACGAGGAAAAAATGATGAGCAATTACATACCAACAAGTTACATAAACTAGATGTAATGAGAATGTTCCTAGAAATGTACAAATTTGAATGACTAAAAAAGAAATTGAAAATATTGGCAGACCTGTAACAAATAAGTAGATTTAATCAATAATAATAAAATAAACCTCTGAACAAAAAGAGTCAAGGATCCAAAGTCTTCACTAGTAAATTCTACAAACATTTTAAAAAGAATTAAGACCAATTCTTTTCAAACTCTTTAAAAAAATGAAAAAAGAGAAAATATGTAACTCATTGTATGAGGTCAGCATTACCAGAATATCAAAGCCAGATAAAGACATCACAAGAAAGGAAAATTACAGATAAACATTCTTTATGAATATACATGCAAAATTTCTCAATAACATACCAGAAAACAAAATTAAACAGCATATTGAAAGAATATGAACAAGTGGAGTTTTTCCCAGAAATGCAAAGTTTGTTCAACATGAGATAATCAATCAACCCAACGCACCACAAAAAAATAGAACAAAGCAGAAGAAAAATCATAATCATTTCAATTGATGCAGAGAAAGGCATTTGGCAAAATTCAACACCCTTTCATGATCAAAACCTTCAGAAAATTAAGAATATACGGGGTTAGCCTTAACATATGAAAGGACATTTCCATTTACAATAGCATCCAAAAGAATAAAATTCCTAGGAATAAATGCAACCAAGGAGGTGAAAGATCTGTACACTAAAAACTGCAAAACATTGCTGAAAGAAATTAAAGATCTGAGCAAACGAAGAGACATTTTGTGTTCACAAATTCAATAATCTAATACTGCTAATATGCCAATACTGCACAAAATGATCTACAGATTTAATGAAGTTCTCAAATTTATTTGAAATTGAAAGAGTGATTCTCTTCAATTTTCAATTTATTTGAAATTGAAAGAGTGATTCTCTTCAATTTTCAATTTATTTGAAATTGAAAGGAGACCTGAATAACCAAAGCAATCTTTTAAAAAAGAACGAAGTTGGAAGATTCATACTCCTCAATTTCAAATTACTGCAAAGCTCTAGCAATCAAAACAGCATTGTAGTGGCGTAAGGAGAAATATACAGGCCAAAGGAAAAAATCAAGAGTCCATTAATAAACTCACACATCTATAGCCAATTGATTTTCAGCAAGAGTGCCAAGATTGTTCAATGGTAAAAGGAGAATCTCTTCAACAAATTGTGCTGGGACAGCAGAATTAAAGAATACAGTTGAATTTCTATCTCTCACCATATATAACAATTAACTCAAAATGATTCAACAACCTCAATTTGACTGTTAAAACTATAAGCCCTTAGAAGAAAACATAGGGTTAAATCATCATGATCTTAAATTGGTTTAAGATTCTTAAAATACGACGCCAAAAGCCCAAGCATCAAAACAAAATACAGATAAATTGAAGGCTGCATCAAAATTACTAACTTTTTTTCATAAAGGGACATTTTCAAGAGAGTGAAAAGACTGGCTTCTGGTTTCATAATGGCAAAATAACAGCAAGTTAGTTTCACTACCCACCACAGAAAACCAAAAACTAATATACAGCACCAAAATCATCACTAGCAATATTAGACAATTCAAATATGAAGATGAGACAGTTCCCAGGGCCACAGAGAAGTGAAAAAACTCCAAGTAGACAGTAAAAGAATCTAACTTGCATATCTGTGATGCCCCTCCCCCTATTCTGCCCAGCACCAAGCACCAGGAAAATTTTCCTCCAACTCAAAACTTTTAAAGTGGACAAAATGAATTCAGGTGGACAGCCACCTCAAGATGGTGTTGTCCCACAATCCTGAGTTCGCTGGCAGGAAATCTGCTCATGCCTTAACCCACAGGAAGCATTGTGAATCCTTTAAGCATCACTGAGGACAGGGGAGACAAAAAGGGAAAGTGAGACTACCATCTCCGGTCCTAGAACTTCAACTCTATAACTCAGTCAAAGGACATGCCCAGTCAGAGTGGCTGTTCAGCATCACCACGCTGTAGGAGATTTATTCCACAAGTCCTCTGGACACAAACCCCTTTCCAGTTTTCTCACATTGCTGGGTATCCCCTTCCGGAGCTTCTGTAGTGAGGAAGGCCAATGCTCCTATCCTTTACTAGAGCTGAAGTGAACCTGGGCTTAAGACACCACCTAGAGCCGAAAAGGAGGCAATGATCTAGTGGTAAACAAGCTCTAAGCAAATATATTTCATAAAAAACAAAATCAGCCAGACAGAAGACTGGAATAAATAATTAATCCTTCAATGCAAAGACATAGGTATATGTCCACAAGAAACAACAGCAAACAGGGAATCATAATCTCCCCAATGAATAAAGCCAAGAATCAGTGACTGACCCTAAAGAGACAGTGATACGTGGACTCTCTGACCAAGAATTCAAAACTGCCGTTTTAAGAAAACTCAGTGATCTCCAAGATAACACAGAAAAATAATTCTGAAATTAATCACAGAAATTTAACGAAGACATTGAAGTATTTTAAAAAGTCAAACAGAAATTTTGGAACTCAGAAAATACATTTGCTAGACTGAAAAATTCATTAAAGGATCTCAACAGCAAAGTGGATCAAGCAGAGGAAAGAATCAGTGATCTTGGAGACAGGCCATTTAAAAATACACAGAGGAGAAAAAGAAAAATTGAAAAGCAACAAAGATCACCTACAAGATATAGAAAATTAGATCAAAATACCAAATATAAGAATTAGTGGTGTTCAAGAAGGAGCTGAGCAAGAGCACAAGGTGAAAAGCTTATTCAAATAAGTAATAAGAGTACATTTCTCAAAATTCAATAAAGATTTAAAAATCCAGGTACAGGAAGGGCAGAGAATACCAACAGATTAGACCCAAATGAGACTGCCCCAAACCATAAATTAATCGAATTCTTAAAAGTCAAGAACAAAGAGAAGATACTAAAAGCAGCAAGAGAAAAGAAGCAAATAGCATATAAAGGAGCTCCAACTCATCTGGCAACAGAATTTTCAACAAAAGACATATAGGCCAAGAGGGAGCAGAATGATATTCTTGACATTTTCAAAGTGTTAGAAGAAAAGAACTGCCATTCAAGAATACTGTATCCAGCACAGTTATCCTGCTAATATTAAAGTGATATAAAGTCTTTCCCAAACAAATAAAAGCTGAGAGAATTCAGCATCACCAGATTTGTCTTACAAGAAGTGCTAAATGCTAAATGAAATTCTTTGATCTTAAAGAAAATATTGGCCGGGCGCGGTGGCTCAAGCCTGTAATCCCAGCACTTTGGGAGGCCGAGACGGGCAGATCACGAGGTCAGGAGATCGAGACCAT